>NC_089809.1:26944914-27187414 GCF_029633855.1 Hoplias malabaricus
ATAATTAAATTGTTCAGGAAACAACAATGACGTCCTGCCTGACTTTATATGCAGTGGGCAGTATTCCTCCAGCAGTACTGCTGTCTCTGATACATTCTTACCGGCACAATTAAAAATAAACCTGGCTAACAACCAAGACAGCGTATCTGCAGTGCCAACTGAACCACCGCAAAAATAATACCTGCCATTTGATGGTCCTCACTACTGCTAAACAGGTTTAAAAGAGGGCTACTAAAGTAATCAAAGCAACAAATGGGCTGCAGTGTGTCATTTTTGAAAAACAAAATTATATCTATATGGTTCAGTTCAGCTGATAAGATGAAAAATTAATATTTATAGAAGTAAAGAGGTAATTTAAATTTCACTGATTGGTGCATACACAGAGAAAGAGAAGAAACAGATGGGTAAAATTCCTTAGCAAGGTTACTTTCAATTTGGACTACATGGAGAAATAACAAAATTAATCCTTGACAAATACCCAAATCCAGTTTTGACTGCTATTTCCATATTTGTTTTTGTAGTTGAATAAATTTTACTTTTCATTTTTACAGTAGTGGAGCCAGACAAACAAATGGTCAAGGGTACAGCAGAAGGACTAATAGGCTGAGGATCAAAGAGGATGTTGTACAATATCAGGAATATAGTTTGTTAGAAGTCAGCAGATCGATCAAAGCATCTGAGTTTCCAAATGGGAGAGAAAAAAAACAACTCTGCTAAACTCTGTTTCACAATACACTCAGCTATCTGAAGCACAGCTATCATTATGAAAAACAGACATTTTTAAAATGAACCTGGATTTTTTTTTTTACCAAATTTAATTTCAAGAATGTTTCAATAATACACCATTTAAATATATAAATTAAATAAATAAATATTATATAAATTTAAATATATATTGTTATTAAAACAATGAACTTGTGGCATCACACCCAAATGCATCACAACAAACCATGTGAGAACATTCTCTTCGCTTATTCGTCCGAATGTTCTCTTCACTTATTGGTCAGACCTCTATGTGGCTGGAGCAAGAAAATTCATACAGAAAGAAGCTCCTGTGTTGTGGAGTCGTGCATGTCTCTGTGTAAATTAACATGGAGCAACGGCAGCAGTTGTACTTGTTTATAGCTCTGACAATTATCTGGGCAATATACCAGGATAAAGTACACCTGCAGAATGTATTCTCCTTCCCCGGTTGTTTACATGTTTTGCTGAATCCCATAATGCAAAGCACATCTGGCTATGGAAGCCATTAGCTCAAACTTGGAGTTCACCTGATACTTGGGTCGGCTAGAGGACAGATCACATTCTCACCACAAACTAACTGCTCCAGAGTTTGGGACCGGACCAAGACCACCTCCTCTCAAGGGTCTCTGTGTGGTCGTTTTGGTCCACATCCAAGTGAGATTACTGCATTCACACCTGCACAAATGAATTGCACCAAAGGTGTAAACAAACCAGAGTCTGATTTAAATGGAGGTGTGAAAACGCCTTAAAATGTTTGTTTGAAATGAGAGATTGTATGAGATGATGTTTGCACAGATTCCCTGTTGTCCGAGAGCTACATCAGAGCTGGGCCCCAGTGACAAAAAGCCTGCAGTTTGCCCTAAACATAAGCAATTAAAGCAAAAGGGCAGAGCTAGCAAGATTCACAGAGTCCTTTTTTTCAACATCACTTTCTGGAGTTTGGCTTCAAAGAAGTATAGTGACTTGTTGAGCCATCTCAAACTTATCTCAAGCTTACCTTAACTAGTGTTGTCACCATACCAAAATTATGATTTTCGATATGATACCAGCCTAAATATCTCGATTCCGATACTGAAAAGATACCATGGCAAAAACCTAAAACATCAGAAAAAGTAATGTACTTTCTCTACAAGCTGAGGGCAGTCAGCAAAATCCCTGGTATCTGCTTGTAAGTGGGACGCGTGATGTTTTGCCACTTCCGGGTCCAATTGTGCTTTCTGCCCCATGTCATACATTCATAAAGACATGTCTATTGTTTGAATAAAGCTGAGTGCCTCAATCATGTGATCTCAGTTCAGGAGAAGGAATAAATTCAACATAAATGCAAACAGACGTGTCTTTGGCAGGCCTTACTGCACATTGGCAGCTTGTAGCTGCCATGTGGACCAACTCTGCTGCTCCAACTAGCCACATCAAGGAAGCTGTGTGTCCCGGAGCTCCATCTCAGGGAGCAGAGAAGCCACTGAGAGAGAGAGCTGTCTCTCCCGTTCACTGTCAGTCCCGGTGTTCTAACAAGTCGTGCTACCGGCGAGTCTCTTCTATAAAACGTAGTAGCTAAGGTTTGTACAGAAAATAGCTGGTGCTATTTTTTTTTTAAATAACTCACTGGAAGGTCTGAAAAGTCACTAAAACTAGAGGCAAAATCATTAAGGAAGGGATAGGAGGCAAAGCGCTATGGGCACATAATGGAAATACCACTCTTATTTTAAAACACTCCTTCTTAAAGTACCAGCACTAATTATGTGGGTTATTGTACCGTTTTTAATGACAAAGTATTAAGATACTTTTCTAGTATCGGTATACTGTGCAACACTAATCTAAACTAAAGTCAAAACCATCTCTCAACTTTATGTTGCTAGGCAGATACTGAAGACTTTCAAATTACTACAGCACGTGTAGCTGTCTGTAATAAAAGGATCTATTCTCTCACTCTTGCCACCATAGCATTCTTGTTTTGATTGCTATATGTCCCCAGTAACTATTCATGCACATTATTATATGTATGTGAATACTAGTGGGAAGCTAGTCAAAATTGTTGTGGGGGCAAATGAGATGCTAGGCTTTCTCTCTCTGCTCATGGGAGAGAAAAGGGATCTCATCTTTTTAGACAACAGAGAGAAATACAAACACAAAAAAAGCACAAAATAAGATGAGATGAGGAAATTGCTCTATTTCTACATTGCTACATTCTGAAATCAAGCATCTTTTAAGGTGTGTTTTTAAACATTTTTAAGTGTGTTTGAGGGAAAAACCAACTGTATGTTGCTGAAGTTTGTAAATTTTTGTTTGTAAACTCAATTTGTTAAGTTTTGTAGCACTTTCAGTAATGCAGTTAGCCTTCTCCCAAATTTGCAGACATTTTCACCTCTAGTGATTAGAAACAGCAAAAATAATCAATATTACCCACCTATGGAGCAGTCACGAGTAATATCCCCATTTCAGTTCATGCTTTTCAACGTTAGGAGTTCTTTCCACTGTCTAAAAATACTCCAAATGCCTCTGCCATGAACAGAGAGAGATAGAGAGACAAGCATACTGGGCCAAGTCTGTTTGTCTTTTCACTCATTTACAGACACTGGGCTCCATAAACACAGACTAGTTTTCAGCACACAAACAGACTGGAGAGCTAGCAAATGGTGAGGAAACAGCTTCTGAATTTTATAAAATGTTTTCTGATTACAAACCAAGAACTATGCCTTTAAAATGAAAACCTTCCCCTATGCTAGACAAATTCAGACCAGAGAAAAATGTGCATAGAGTATATGCTGACTACATGTTCACATGGTTTTCTTGCACAGGTATGAGGCCAGAGAGGTGAGGCTGTGAAGTTGCAGTCACAGTGGCAGCTGAGCGAGGTGAAAATAGTCACACAGCATGGAGCTTTTCACTCTAGTTCTAGCACTCCCTTATACTGCACTCTGCCTAAAAGGTTACACTCAGAATAATCAAGAAAAAGCCCCACAATTCTGCCACAGAGCACTGGGCCTATTCACCAAAAAATAAAAAATAAAAAACACAAAAAGGAAAAACAACAACAGCTGGAAAATAGGAAGTAAGAAGAGGGAGAAACAGTGCTGAACAATTCCAGAGCAGCTGGCTCTGTGTGCAGAATGCATATCTGGCCTTAACTGGTCTCCATGCCCGAGTTTCTCATATACCTGAGTAGAATACTAGGCCAAGGTCAGATTCAGGTGCTGCTGAAACATCCCTGAGATCCACAAAACAGCACAGCAAGGCAATGAGCCCAAGGCTTGACACAGCACCCGTTCATTGTCCATGTTTGTGTAGATTTCAATATGTCTGAAACTTATCACATTATTTATTTTGCTGAAGTGAACTTTATTTGAAGTTCAGACAATGAGGCACTAAGTGGATTTGGGTGGTTGTTTTACCCCTTCACTCAGTGTGATTCAAATTAGTTTGGGTTATACATTGTCGGAGGTTGTCCTACTTTGCTGAAGAACAAGAACTTATGCATTCACATCACAGCGAAGCCCTGTTAACATCTGCAGACACAACTATTCCCTGAATGCAGTCTATCATTGTCAGAATTTATTTAGACTGAGATTGCAGTAAGAGCATGATGCATACAGCAAATAAGAAAGAGCAGAAGATAGTCCGATTTGGGGGTGTATTTGAGCGTATACTTCATGTCTACTGGGAACAAGTGATTCAAGAACATCATGTGGCGAGGCCTGTGGGGGGATTGCTACTTACTCAGAGCCACAATAACCCACAACATTCAACAAAATATGATTTAGTCTGTTATGATGAATCTAGTTTTCAATGCCATTATTGGCCCATTGTCAAACATCATTTGTACATTAAAAAAAATATATATATATATAATGGTAAAATAGTATTATAATAAACAGGAGGTACTGTACAGATACACATTTAGCACATCCACGACAGTCTAGATTTGCATAAAAGGGGGCAACACAGCCTTTAGGTTGACTAATGCCAAATGAGACTGCAACAAATATGAACAATAACTTGCACATCAAGTTTTTAAAGTATACATATAAACAATTATGACAGCTTCTGCATCAGAGCTTTTGGTTGATTCTATAGTTTAATTTTATTTCTAGGAACTTAAAGCTGAAGCAAAGCCTTAAGCCTTTCCACACATAGAAATACATTACAGCACTTAATTCTGCAAGTATTTGAGTAACACTGGAAAAAGGAAAAGAATTGCCTTAATACATGAGGACCCCATTTACCAATCTTCATATTCTTATAATGCCTTTTATGTTTATTTTTATTAAAAAGTCCAGTGGACTTTGTGAAATCTATGATTAGTAAAACCATCTACTTTTTTTGATTATGGATCATACCGTTTGATGGCTTAAGGTTTAGAAACAGTTACAGGATCACATCATTTTCATTTTCCTTTTGCCTTTAGAAACGTCCTGCAAAGGTCTCAGAAGATTCCAGTCCAGTTCCAGAATAATCCAGAAATGAATCTTGTTGCTGAAAACGGACGTCTTCGAGAGTGTCAAATGTAAAGTTAGTTCTCTTCAACGCCGCCAAATTCCCGCCAAAAGTCAAAAGAGTTGTTAGAATTTAGTGTAATGCTCATGCGGGCCCTCTAGTGCAACGGATGTTTTATATTTATATTTAAAACACACACACATACATACACACACACACACACACACACACACATACACACATATGGCAAGCCAAACAGGAAATATTTAATGAACTTTGATATATATAGAATGAACACTGATATATATAGAATGAAAGTTGATATATATAGAATGAACGCTGATATATATAGAATGAAAGTTGATATATATAGAATGAACGCTGATATATATAGAATGAACGCTGATATATATAGAATGAACGCTGATATATATAGAATGAAAGTTGATATATATAGAATGAACGCTGATATATATAGAATGAAAGTTGATATATATAGAATGAAAGTTGATATATATAGAATGAACGCTGATATATATAGAATGAAAGTTGATATATATAGAATGAACGCTGATATATATAGAATGAACGCTGATATATATAGAATGAACGCTGATATATATAGAATGAAAGTTGATATATATAGAATGAACGCTGATATATATAGAATGAACGCTGATATATATAGAATGAACGCTGATATATATAGAATGAAAGTTGATATATATAGAATGAACGCTGATATATATAGAATGAACGCTGATATATATAGAATGAAAGTTGATATATATAGAATGAACGCTGATATATATAGAATGAACGCTGATATATATAGAATGAAAGTTGATATATATAGAATGAAAGTTGATATATATAGAATGAACGCTGATATATATAGAATGAATGTTGATATATATAGAATGAACGCTGATATATATAGAATGAACGCTGATATATATAGAATGAAAGTTGATATATATAGAATGAACGCTGATATATATAGAATGAAAGTTGATATATATAGAATGAAAGTTGATATATATAAAATGAACGCTGATATATATAGAATGAACGCTGATATATATAGAATGAACGCTGATATATATAGAATGAAAGTTGATATATATAGAATGAACGCTGATATATATAGAATGAAAGTTGATATATATAGAATGAACGCTGATATATATAGAATGAAAGTTGATATATATAGAATGAACGCTGATATATATAGAATGAACGCTGATATATATAGAATGAAAGTTGATATATATAGAATGAACGCTGATATATATAGAATGAACGCTGATATATATAGAATGAAAGTTGATATATATAGAATGAGCGCTGATATATATAGAATGAAAGTTGATATATATAGAATGAACGCTGATATATATAGAATGAAAGTTGATATATATAGAATGAACGCTGATATATATAGAATGAACGCTGATATATATAGAATGAAAGTTGATATATATAGAATGAACGCTGATATATATAGAATGAACGCTGATATATATAGAATGAAAGTTGATATATATAGAATGAAAGTTGATATATATAGAATGAACTTTGATATATATAGAATGAAAGTTGATATATATAGAATGAACTTTGATATATATAGAATGAACGCTGATATATATAGAATGAAAGTTGATATATATAGAATGAAAGTTGATATATATAGAATGAACTTTGATATATATAGAATGAAAGTTGATATATATAGAATGAACTTTGATATATATAGAATGAAAGTTGATATATATAGAATGAACTTTGATATTTATAGAATGAAAGTTGATATATATAGAATGAACTTTGACTGTCTCGTTTCCGAAGGCTTTACTGCTATCTGTTTATTGTTGCCATGGAGGCAACGATTTCAAAAAAATAGCGGACAGCGCGATTGAAAAAAAAAAATCATAATAAAAAAAAAAAACTTTTCAAAACAGCTCTCGTGCCAGAAATAGATGACCAATGGGCCTAAAAAGGCCAGGAGGCCGCTATTTGAGTATGGGGGATATATAATGAACGCTGATATATATAGAATGATCATGGCCAAGGACTTCCGAACCATTCTGGAGGACCATGTGCATTCAATGGTTCAAACATTGTATCCTGAAGGCGGTGCCGTGTATCAGGACGACAATGCACCAATACACACATCAAGACTGGTGAAAGATTGGTTTGATGAACACGAAAGTGAAGCTGAACATCTCCCATAGCCTGCACAGTCACCAGATCTAAATATTATTGAGCCACTTTGGGGTGTTTTGGAGGAGCGAGTCAGGAAACGTTTTCCTCCACCAGCATCACGTAGTGACCTGGCCACTATCCTGCAAGAAGAATGGCTTAAAATCCATCTGACCACTGTACAGGACTTTCTCAAGACAAATTGCTGCTGTATTGGCCACAAAAGGAGGCCCTACACCACACTAATGCATTATTGTTGTCTAAAACCAGGTGTTTTAGTTTCATTGTCCAACCCCTGTATGTCAGCGTTCATTTTATATATATCAAAGTTCATTCTATATATATCAGCTTTCATTCTATATATATCAAAGTTCATTCTATATATATCAACTTTCATTCTATATATATCAACTTTCATTCTATATATATCAAAGTTCATTCTATATATATCAACTTTCATTCTATATATATCAGCGTTCATTCTATATATATCAACTTTCATTCTATATATATCAAAGTTCATTCTATATATATCAAAGTTCATTCTATATATATCAACTTTCATTCTATATATATCAGCGTTCATTCTATATATATCAAAGTTCATTCTATATATATCAACTTTCATTCTATATATATCAAAGTTCATTCTATATATATCAAAGTTCATTCTATATATATCAAAGTTCATTCTATATATATCAACTTTCATTCTATATATATCAAAATTCATTAAATATTTCCTGTTTGGCTTGCCATACACACACACACACACATATATATATATATATATATATATATATATATATATATATATATATGTGTGTGTGTGTGTGTGTGTATATATATATATATATATATATTATTCTGCACACACCCCACAGGTTTGCTACAGGTGCTGTAGTAAATATGGTGCAAATCACACGTACACTTTAATAAATAAATATATACCCAAGGACCAAATTTGCAAGTCTGTACATGAATTCATGCAGTGAGTTACATACCAGAAGACCATTTTCTCACAATTTTCTTTCTCAAGTTCAAATGTTTTTTTTTATCATTTACAAAATGAGAAATTCTGCACATTCTCACTTTTACACCTCAGTCTTGCCAGAGCAAGAGAAAAACTTCCAAGATCTTCCCCATTCAGCAGAGCAGCATCAGCCTGTGTTTGAACTGTATCTGTTATTTCACAACAATACACTCCTTATGCTATATGGTTTTGTTAAACTACAATCAAAAGTATAATGGTGTGTGATGTCAGAAAACATAAACAGAAAACATGCTCTGTTTTCATAGCTGATAGGGGGCAGGAATCATGACTCAGCTGGACTTAATCAATTTACGTTTTCAGCAGAGGACAACTGAATCACAAACTTTGTTCCATAGCCACTATGTATTGTTCTTTATAGGTACAGAAATAATGATTACTTCACAAAACTGTGCATTAATATAGGAAGCTAGGGTTATTTATTTGAATTTACAGTCACACAATGTACTACAGAGGGAGTACAGAGTCATTAGAGATTCAGTCAATGGATCCTTTGGAGGACGTTGCTAAGGATTATATAGACATCATGTTAATGCCAGATGTAAACAGTCTCGTAGTGTCTTAAATACAAAGCATTGAATTGCACCCCCTACTATGGCAGTTCCTAATTCTGAGTGAGTGAGTGAGTGAGTGAGAGAGAGAGAGAGAGAGAGAGAGAGAGAGAATGGGTTACAAGCCAGGTTCATGAGGTCCATTATATCTAAAAAAAATAATTAATAAGGCATTTTTAATTAACTAACTGCCTGTAACCACTTATCTAGTTCAGGGTTGTGGTGGGCCTACCCCGTATCACTGGGAACAACATGAGAACATATATCCAAGTTTGTAGGTGGCATGGTGGCGCAACAGGTATTGTCGCTATCTCACAGCTCCAAGGATCTGGGGTTGTTGGTTTGAGTCCTGCTCTGGGTGACTGTCTGTGTGTTTCCCGTGTCTGCGTGGGTTTCCTCTGGGTGCTCCGGTTTCCTCCCACAGTCCAAAAACACACACTGGTAGGTGGATTGGTGACTCAAAAAGTGTCCATAGGTGTGTGTGTGTGTGTGTGTGTGTGTGTTGCCCTGTGAAGGACTGGCGCCCCCTCCCCCTCCAGAGTGTGTTCCTGCCGTGCACCCAATGATTACAGGTAGACTCCAGACCCACCGCGACCCTGAACTGGATAAGCGGTTACAGACAATGAATGAATGAATACCAAAGCTTTATTACTGATGCTACTATTACATTAAGCAGTTATAAGAATCAAATAAATTGTAATGTATAAAAATTCATTACACAGATCATGTTTTGTAGGTGGAATATTATAATAATTGAGCCTGTTTCTGTTTAATGCTTGTTTGTTCGTATCACAAGTAGGTCTACATAGAGCAAGTCCTTCTCAGAGGTCAGACTGCATTATACATATTTAAATGTAACTTCAATCCTTTCTCAAGATGATGCAAAGTTAAAGTGACCTATTTAAAGTGGTATAAATAAGAGCAGTGTAATTCAATTAGGTCTAAAGTCTGGTGACAGATAAAGGTGTCTGTGGAATGCAAATAGATACAAACGACTGGCAGCCTAATGAAAACAGCCTATAATTCAGCAGAGCTCCAGAAAGGCTGCAGCTCCAGAGCCGGGAGGAGGTCACATGGGCTGAGGGCAGCAGGCTGACATTCTTGAGGTGTAATCTTATCAAATACCTTCCAAACAGAATCACGTGGAGTCTTCAGCTTGTCTCTAGATGAATTAGGCTTCACCCTGCCCCTAAACTTTATCCTAAAAGCTGTGACTTTCATGTCATGTCTTTTATAGATGATTTATTTTTTTATTTGAATTATTTACTCTGCAAACGTTTACGCACCAGAGATTATGAGATTTAAAAAGCTATTTATCTGAGCTGTAAGTGTTTATTTGCTGAAAATCAAACAAACAAACAACAAATAACACCCAACATTTGAATAAAATGTGTGATATACTGTTTGTGAATGTGTAGGTTAAACTTTTTCCAAATCTCTCCTCGTGGCAGTCCGTAAATATTTGAGGATATCATCCAATACCTAGTTTTACCGGTTAATAAATAATGATTTTAAATAATGTGTGCTGTTGATTTACTCATTCATGCAATCAAGGAGAATTTGAACAATCATTGTTCTTTAAACTCACTCACACCTACTACGTTACAGACATGAAAACATATAACTTACATTTCTTATTTGTTTTTATATATTTATTTATTTGTATTTACTGTGAATATATATAATTTTATACAAGTACCACGCTTACTTAGAAAGCATTAGTTTAAATACATATAATTATCTTAGGTGCCTAAGACTTCTGCACAGTATTGTGTGTATTTTTTTCATTTATATGATTTCCTGTTGAGGCATGGTGGCACAGCCAGTAGTTTTGCTCCAGAGAATCCTGGGGTTTGAGGTCCAGTCGCTACTTTGGGTCACTCTCTGTGAAGAATTTGGTGCTTTCTCCACTGCATGTTTTTTATTTTCTTGCATGCTCCAGTTGTCTACTAGAATTAAAAAAAAAGTTGATAAGTTGTTTACCAATGAAATTGCTCACAGATGTGAGAAACTGAATGAGTGACATCCTGTGATGGACTGGCACCATATGATTCCAGAGCTCTGGACACATAACAAACCGGAACATGATATTGTTACAGAAGATTAATATATGAATGATTGGCTGTTGATTTTTCAGTGGGAATCTATGAATGTGATATTAACAATGCCCCAAACACTACTATCACTGGTAATATACAATAATCTATTATCATTGTCCTGCAAGTTGTAATTTTGGATTTTGAATATTTTCTTCAGTGTGGCTCTTTAGACATAACCTTAAATAGAAAAAAAGGCTTTTGCTTTTTGAATAGCTTCATCTAGACTAATGTGTCTCATTAAATAACATACTAATAACCTTATTTTCCCCAAGAGTGTGTAATGAGCCTGCGTAAGAGATGACAGTAACCTTGAGGTAGTCTTTAATGATTCAATGTAGGGACAAAAGCATTAGAAAAATAGCAGCATTCTAAAACTCCGTAAACCCATTTGAAAGAACTGAAGTGTGTCCAGCTGTGGCTGTGGTCAGTCAATGCAGGGATAAGATGGTTGAGAAAAAATAAGAACATGTGCTATGGATGTGTAGTGTTTGCAGTTGGAACAGACAGTAATGATGGAAGCCTGGTATCCTGTGTATACTATGTGTGCATGTGTGTGTGTGTGTGTGTGTGTGTGTGTGTGTGTGTGTGTGTTTGTGTGTTTGTGTGTGTGTGTGTCTGAAGCTGACCTTGAGTCTGTCCTCTACTCTCACTGCCTTGCTTTCAAAGAACCCTCTCTCTGTATGCTAATGGGCACTGTGGCAAGGAAAAGAAAACAAAAAAAACTAATGTTGCTTCTATCTCTGTTCCTCTCCTCTGTTCTTTTCTTTTGCATTTCTAAAGTTGATCTTTTCTCACTTGGCTGTGGAGCATCAAGAAGCATATATTCATTATCTGTCATCATATTCATTTCTATGCTAATGAGAACCATGCCCGCTGAAAATCTGTTTCAGTTCTTCAAATCAAAATAAGTGGCAATCAGGTTTTGTTTGTCTTGGGGTTTCTTTTGAGATGAGTGAAGACATTTCCAACATCCACTGATTTGTGCAAGCTGCATTCAATAAATCACACAGCATAAAAGCCAAATAAAGCAGTAATAATCTGCTGACTCGTGCAACACGACAGAATAGTTTAGTCTAAAGGCTTGTAGCTGAGATTTTCCTGAAGTAAAGAAAGCAGATCAACAATGAACTGAGAAGATCACCTCACACGAAATTTAAATTTCAATATGAATGGAACATCCATGTCACAAATAAATCCTTTAAGCTACAGTGCAGATAGTAGTTAGACCTCCTAGTGCTTAGACTTAGAATATGTTTCCAGAATGCCTTTTTCAATTATGTTGTTATGTTTCCTATTTCCCATCTCTACACTCCAAATGTAGCTGAGTAAAAGTAGATTCCTTTACTCACTGACTGTGGCTTTTGTCCCTGGAGACTGGAAGGAGAGTGCTCACTAAACCTCGTTGCTGGCTGTGTAGTGCCATGGAAGAAGCCAATGCTTCAACCAGGGAGGCTGCATTTTCAGCCAAGCCCTGAGCCACACAGACTGACTTCCTAAGGTCAGATCAGGCCTAGAGTAACTATTGGTGTGAGCTCTGTGTGAAAGACCTAGCACTGATAGGTCTAAAGGGCTGGGAAGAACTGAGGAGTGGGAGAGAAAGAGTGGGAGAGACACTGATGTATTTGGATAATGTCACACTGTGTTGACAGTTTAACTATGGAATTATATTAAAGGCAGATTGGATGATTTGTCCACCTATCTACATCATCCTGTCTAGATGTAAGCGCTCAACTCCACATGCCCGCGTACATAGACGAACACACACACACTGATGAAAGCAGGCAGAACAGAGGAGAAAAAAAAAATAAATTAACAGCTAAACAATTAACGAAAGGAAAGAATGAGGTAGAAAACACTTCCAAAGAAAAGAGGCTGGATAAAGCCAGAGGGCAAAGCAGAGTCAACATCAGTGCAGCTTTCCAAAGTTTATGGAACATGAGGGTGCAGGTTGCTGTTTTTCTACTAAACAGGAAATTATCTGATTTGTTTGGTGTATGGGGGAGGGCTGAAAGTTATTTTATTAGATTTTTTTCTAAAAACTAGTTTACACTTACTTTTAGTAAATTTGGTATCTGCAAACATCACCTAGTCCAGCTTTTATAAATGGCCAACATGCTCCTACCCCAGTGTCCTCCTGTCCTTCCATCTTATATAATTCAGCAGATGTAAATATATTGCTATTTGAATATACTCAAGAGAGGATGAATCCATCAGCCTTTTACCACAGTAAACACACGTAAAGATAATTAGTTACTGCTCACTTCTGGCTGATAGCAGGATATTAAGAAATTATTCTTCATTAACTTTGAAAATATGCTTAGAAAAGGGCAGTTAATGTTTCATATGTGCAGGAATCTCAGTTTTAAAAATGATCATCAGAACTGTTTTACTCAGTGGAGGAATAATGCAATAATGTAATTATCAGAAATAATTGCATGGTTTATATGAATCTTGTGTTTAGAAAAAAGAGATATAGATGTTTATGGATGCTCTAATTAGAATCTGCAGGAAACATGCTTCCAGTGATAAACTGCATGATTGTGTCATTACTGGCCAGAGCTAAGCCTTCATTAATAATTCTTCCTTTTGGAAAACACAGTTTGACAGGAGAGGACACTGTCTGAATTAACAAAATGTGTATGAATGTGTTTACATAGCTATGATACCGGGCTAAGAGAAGGAACAGTACAGAGGCAAATAATCTAAAAATCTGTAACACCAAATGATGCACAAACATGTCTGACTGTAGTGTCTTGTGTGTGTGTGTGTGTGTGTGTGTGTGTGTGTGTGTGTGTGTAATTCTGCTCTCCTGCCTGTCAAGAAAACATATAGACATCCTCAGTGACATCTATATTATATCACAGTGACAATAAAGTGCGAGTCATGACCTCCTATTTAAGGCCCCAATATGGACCATAAAGCTTCATCTCTGGCGCTGCAGGCCTACATGCAATTATTAGAATATAAATTCCCAGTTATTATATCAGAAGTTATAATGACCTTAAATCATTAGGGTCAGAATGAATGGTTGTGATTCATAGATTGTAATAAAGTGCACTGAGACGATAGGAAATTCAAGTGTGTGTGTGTGTGTGTGTGTGTGTGTTGGTGTGTTTGTGGGGGAGAGCTGCTTGATTGCAGCAGAAAGTGTTCCCCCCGCTGCCCACTGGCTTAAAGCAGCACCTTGCCAGGCGGCTGGGTATAAAGCGTGATATTTTCCCAGCATGCAGAGGGCCACTGCTCTCACTCTCCCAGCTCTCGCTCTGTAATTATTTCAGCAGCACATGCACTCCTCAAATTGAAAGAATGAATATCAGCCTATATTTCCTCTGAATCACGTCGTTTAAGAGGCTTTTTATATGTTTAATAAAGCGCGGCCGCCACCCTCTGTCACTAAGGAGCGAGTCATTTCCTGGGGAGGGAGGAACATCTGTTCCCAATTGAGGGGTTTGCTGACGAGAAATAATGCTTTTTTTCATATTATAATTTAGGACAGAATAGACTTAAATAGTGCAGCGGCAGTGGCAAGCTGCTAAAGGAATAGTAGCGGGGTGATGAGACTTCAAATGCACAGGCAATGGGGTATACACGGCTGAATTTCTAAGTAAGCATTTATTCTCAATGTCAAGAGTGTTTTTTTTTTTTTTATCACTTATTTGCCCACCTGTTCCCGTCAGGTTTGGATTGTGTTTTTAGAGCTGTATCGTTGGCAGAGTGGAGGCCTGCAATCAGTGCTGAAATGGCAAAACACTGCAGTTTGTCTCTGTCACTCTCTCCACACTGTTATTATTATTGCATAGCAATAATGGCACTGATAAAGGCTACTTGTCACTGTGCTGTCACCACTTTCTCATGAGCTGCCACTGTCAACATATGCCCTCCCTTTATTTTCTCCCCTACGTTTGGTTGAGTAGTCCAGCAGCTGCACTGTATCTTTTATATATTTAGCTTTGATGGCAGTGAATGGCTTTTAACAGCAGTTTTACCTCCTGCCCGGCTTTTCTGAGCCCATCTCCATGACGCACCTGCAGCCAGCGGCAGGCCGTAAATCCCGACCATATAAAACACCTTCTTATGAGAGGCAATCATTTCGAGATGGTCAGTGGCCCACGCTTTTGCACTGCCCACAAACGTGCATGGACAAACACACACACACACACACACACACACACACACACACATCCTCTCTCTCCCTGTTCTCTGTGCTTCAGTTGCCACCTAAATTACTGCAGGCTCTGCAGCAGAAGCTAAACTACACCTACAGACTTGACTGCAAAGGTCAACTAGCTGCTTAAAATGAAGAATAGCATAGGACAGTCCAGAGTAATCTACTCTCCTATCTGCTCTCTCTCTCTCTCTCTCTCCGCATGCTTTAGCTGTGGACCCTTCCCGACTTCAGAGGATATAGCGATGTTCTTAGTGCTTTAGACAATCCAAAAGAATAGACTGAATCCACTGAACTGTGAACTTTTCTTGTCTCTATGAACTCTCCACGTGCTTCTATTTAAGCCCAAACCTTATTCTCATTTCATACTTCTGCTCTATAAGCAATAGGCCTGCCAAACCCAAATTTACTTTCTATTTCTCTCTCTCTCTCCTTTGCTTTTCTTTTTTTCTTTCTTTTTTGTCTTTACCCAGTGTCTGTTTGTGCGGAAGGAACACTGTGAGGTGAATATCAAACAGCCCGCCTCTCAGCTCCAGTGCTCAGCCTCTTTCACAAATAATAGGAACAAAATATACAAATGGCATTGATTTGTTATTCCCTTTTATATATTCTGTTCCTCCACTCCCTCGCTCTCTTCAGTGGCAGAATGCACATAACCTACTGCTCTCTCTCTCTCTCTCTCTCTCTCTCTCTCGCATGCACTTACATAAAACCAGGTTAAAGAAAGTCACTCCCATCAAACAGGGGACCAAAAAGCTGCAGATGACATTTTAGAAAATGTAAGCAATGAGAAATTAGTGGGAGAAAGTCATGACTGTGCCTAAATAATTTATTAGTGTGAGGGCCTGCCATGCGGGCAAAACAGCCTGGTGATCTGTGCTACGCAAGAGCAGAATGATGATGTTGCCCCCTAGTGTAGGAATGACCATCTGCAGGTCACACTCATAGACCACTGTTAGTCATGCCATTAACACTTCAGATACCAGACCCCTCATAAGTCTCAGAATGGACACTGCACACTGAGTTTTAGTCGGAGCAGGGCTCTGAATGTCAGTTGATCCCATGTAAATGCCTGTGTCTGTGAAAGACCGAAGGAAGGACAAAAGATGATGAGAGTATTCCTCCAGCTTTCCTCACACCCCCCCACTACCCCAGCCCCCTTCCCCAGAGGAGACCTGTGACAGGGATGTGAGATCATGAGTGGGCACCTCATTCTCTGCGTCCATCTGCTTTAACAGATTGCTTCAAATGCGACTGCAGGTGGACCACTCTGCCTTTCACACTCACATCTCTCTCTCTCTCTCTCTCTCTCTCTCTCTCTCTCTCTCTTCACCTACTCTCATCTCCTCAATTCTCTCTCCAACTTTTAATCTTTCTCCTCTGTCTCTCCAAATGTCTACCTTTTTCCACTCTCTCCAATTCTCTCTCTCTCTCTCTCTCTCTCTCTCTCTCTCTCTCTCTCTCTCCCTTAGATTCACGCGCTGTCCAGTCTGATGTGCACCGGGGTAAAGCCGTGTAAGAGTCGCTGATAAAAGCAGCTGAAGGGAATCCATCACGCGCTTTCAACCATCATTGAGCATCATCCTAAATGATGCTTTCCCACCTCTCTCTCTCTCTCTCTCTCTCTCTCTCTCTCTCTCTCTCACACACACACACACACGCACACAGACACACACACAAACACATCCCTCCGCCGGCATCTGCCTGCCGCAGCTCGGCCAGCTGTGATTTGTGCTCAATAACGTGTGAATTCGCGGGCAAAAAAAAGAAAGAAAGAAGTGGGGGAGGGCAGTGGCGGAGACAGGCGCTCGTGCGGTCCCCGGCGCGCGTGCAGATTTATTGCGCTCATACTCCGGCTTAGAGCAGGTGTTTAAGCCCCGCTCGGGCTGCTGTTTATAACTCATAACGCGCGCGGAGACGGAGAGTGCGCTCGCGACCATCCACGTCAAGACGAGCAGCGCAAGCCTGATCAACGGCGGGGAGCGAGCCCTCGTGATGGAGCACCACCTGGCGCGAGGAAGAATGAGAAAGCGAAAGTGGCGCTGATTTATTGAGTACGGTGGCCCTAAAGGGCCATGGATTTGCATCTTTTGTTCACCCCTCTTATTTCCCTTGATAAAGAGCTCGTTTCACCAGTTTCTCTCGATTATTAACAAGTGCTTTTCATGACAGAACAAATGTATATTTTTCCCTCTGAGATCATTTATTTGTTCCTTTCATATTTTGAGTAAACTTTTTTCCAAATAAAAAAAAACATACACGTGAAACACTATATCAACATTTTTATATTATTGTTTTGACCCGTATATCCTGCCACGTCAATATAGTTGGGAGTGCAAAATTGTCCAGTGAGTGTGTGGAATTGTCCAGAGTTGTGAGTGACTGACAGAGTGATGCCCTGTGATGGACCGGCGCCGTGTCAGGGGCTGTGCCCTTCATCTAATTATTCCTGGTAGGCTCCTGACCCACTGCGACGTTGAACAAGACAAAGTGGCTAAAGTAGATGAATGAATGAATCATTTTATGTGTAAATGAATTATTCTATGCTGTTGTATATGTTTACATACTAACCTCTTATGTCAGATAATCTGCAAACTGTGACCTTATGTCTGTACACAAATGCTCAGCTGAGTGCTATTATTTAGCATGTATTTCAGCAGCTTATTTTATGTCCGTGGGCTTTAATTTAAAGGGTTGTATCAAAACTGTATAATGTGGTTTGTATGTATATATATAAACTTGAGCATAAAATAATAGTTATAGTAATGAGTCCTTGGGCAAGACACCTAACACTGCATTAGCTGAACTCTGGAGCATGATTGTAAAATGGCTCTGGATAAAAGCATATCCCAAAAATGTGTTTTCTGTGTCAGTTAAATTCACCACCATACATCAAAGCACAGGGAAAATCTCACAGAGGTAAACCCTGGTCAGAGCATGTGAGGATTTGATTCTGCAGAATCTCAGCTTCAATATGTTGCTATATATAAATTATCTTTCAAATAAGTTTAATTTGATATCTCAGGGAAATGCCTCCATTATCTAAGAAAAGATGGTGTTGGGTGTCCCACATCAACCTAAATAACTTTATTTCAAATAAACAATAAAATGAACAGAGCCTGGGAAATCAGTAAATAAATATGTGAATCCATGGAACCTTCCATAAATAAAGACCCCGTATAGAAGCCGTCTCCAGGGCTGTGGGAAATGTTGCAGGTGAAGTGGTGCGTACACCTTTGGTGTGAAGGCTCTGTCTGCTAAAGGCTGGAGAGGAGTAGAACCACACAAGCGTCTCCTCCAATCAGCTCAGCAATCAGCCACTGCTCTGATGCCGACAGTGACAAATATGGCTTTTAATATCCCGCCGCTCTGCATTAATTGCATTTCACTGGAATTTGGAGCGGCGTCACAGGGAGTGTGGCATGAAGCAACAGTTGCCGTGACAATTAACACTGAGCAGGCCTCTCCCATCCAGACCCTGCTTGGATGAAGCCCAGAAGTCACAGACACACACACAAATAACAGAGTGAAAAGCCAGGCTGTGGCAGTAAATCTGCTTCTCTGAGACCCTACCAGCTCGTTGGCCAGCAATCCCTAACCCAACTGCATGGCGTGTGGATTTCTAGCCTCGAGATTTTACTGTTTAAATGTGTCTGAACTGGAAGTCTTTTACAGGAGGGGTCAAATTGTAGTGGATTTTAATACTTTTAAGCAATGATATTCCGTTCAAATTAAATGAGACCTCACAAAACCAAATATCTTTAAAGCTTACACTTGCATCAATAAAAGGAAGGCAAAATTTATTTGAACATTGCTGAACAGTAAATAAATCAGAGAGGAGATGAATTGATCTGTTATACTGGGCTCTCAGTTTGGATATTTTGCATGTCCTCAGCTCATATTTCAGTTGGTACATTTGTTGAAAAGATATGTGTGTTGACGTGACATTTCACAATGCTTTTGATTAATGCCTTTTTTTTTCAGAACATGCAAGACACACTGGTTTAGAACTAGCTGCATGAAGAATGAACATAAACTTGTCTCTCTATTTATCACAATGTCAGTTTTCTGCAACAAAATATTCCTATTCCTATTCATTTTCCTCATTCTCACTTCCCTTGTGCTCGCTCTATCAAAATGATCACACAGTTGTACAAACTCATTGACTTACTTCAGTGAATCTATTTACACTGAGCGATCACTGGATGATTAAAACCTATCTTGTATCTACACTCATTGCTCATTTTTATCAGTTCCACTGACCATATAGGAGAACTTTGTAGTTCTACAATTACAGACTGTAGTTCTCCTGTTTCTCTGCATACTTTCTTATCCCCATATCACACTGTTCTTCAATGGTCAAGAGCCCCACATGACCACCACAGAGCGGGTATGATTTGGGTGGTGGATCATTTTCAGTGATTCAGTAACACTCACTTTGCTGGTTAGTGTGTTTTGTTCTGGTACAAGTGGATCAGACAGTTTTTAAACCCCTCAGTGTCACTGATCTACTGAGAATATTACTGGCAGATGTGTCTAACAGTGGACAGTGAGTGGGCACATTGTTTAAAAACTTCAGAAATAAAAAAACTCCAGGTCCTGTGGGGTTCTCTTTATATGGTCAGTGGAGCTAATAAAATGAACAATGAATGTAGATACTCCTTATCCAGTGATTGTTTAGTGTATAATAGCTGTGCATGTTTTCTGTTACTGCAGTCATCAGGGGGAAAAAATTTAATAAAGTCTTTTTCCAAAAATTGATTGATTTGGATAGAAAGAGTTGTCACTTGGCTCAACCCTGGAATCATGTCGGCCATTTGGTGATGCCTGATTTAAAGGAATAATGATAATATTTTTAAATGGCAACCATGGGTAAATGGTCTCTCAACTCTTTATGTTAGATTTCTTCCACATAACGGAAAGGTTCTATAAAAGTAATAGATTTTTCCCAGAAGTGTATGCCAAGACAAAAGCCATTAAGCTACCTTTTTAAGAGTGTTCTGCAAACCCCAACCTTCAAAGAACGTGTTCAGATGAAGGTCTGGCACATCTCTTATTTCAACTATTAATTCTTAAAGTCAGCAGGTCTCAGTGATAAAGCTTTGCACACCAAAGACATGCTATTTTTAGTTCTTAAAAACATTCAGGATTTTACATGTAATCCAGTGCCAGCTGAAGGTTGGCTGAAGTAGCTCTTTGCTGCAACCATGAAAACACTCATTTTCCCCTGAGTCATAATACATGCCTTGGTGCACTAGCAGGAAGCCACTCTGAATGGCATTCAACAGTCTGCTCTCCTTTAATTGAGAGGCTAAATGCTTTAAAGCATTGGATGAAAATGAATCAGAGATGTGTGTAACATGCCCAGGGTGGAAACAGAACATACCTCTGTGGCCTGCTCTAAAAGATGCAGCCGAGCTGGAGCAGGTGAAGACTGAAGTGTGTCCTGCACCAGGGAGCCAGGTGTGTTACACATAGCTTTAGGGGACAATCTCTTACAGAGCACAATACCTTGTAAAAGCAACAGCCAAAATCAAGAACAGCCAAACATGCAGCATGCCAAGTCATGTCTGTGTGTGTGTTAGTCCTGGACAGTAGGGTGATGTTATTTAATATCAGTAATGACTGATTCACGACCTGATGCCTATATTTGACACATTAAAAACAATACTGTGTTTGGATAGGAATTAATAGACATTATTACATTTATAGTGGAAAATAACTTCAGAGTACATCGGTTGCAGCACCACTGTAACCATAACGACTGGTCACACCCACTGTAATCATAGCATTCCAGTTTTTGAAAGCCCACATAACGAAACAAACAAACAAACAAAAAAGGTGGGAGACCTGGAAAAAATAAAGGGACAAGTCAGTCTTTCAGAATCTGACAAAATTATTGTCACTTTTGTAATAGGTTTTTCAGATGTTTTCCCCAGTTTTAGTAGTCTACATTTCTCACATTTAGTGAATATCTCCAATCGCACACACACAGGCAAAGAAGAACAATGTAAACTATGTAGACTAGCTTTATACTCCTTTCCAAAAACTACATAGACCTACAAAGACAGGGAAAAAGAAACCAGTGAAAAAAATCCATACCCTAAATAGCATCAATGGAAATTAGCTTCCCTTGAATCCACAGTAAATGCCACAGTAAATGTACTGTAAGTATCTGAAGACACATGGGTATAATCATTTGTAATGTTTTGCAAAGTCTTGTAAAGTCTTGTCTTGTGCTACGTGGGATATGTTAGCAATAATGCATAAACCTGGAGCCTGGAGGTTGTGGGATCAAGTCCCGCTTCGGGTAGAGTTTGGTTTGTTCTCCCTGTGTCCGCGTGGGTTTCCTCCGGGTGCTCCAGTTTCCTCCCATTGTCCAAAAACACACGAAAGTGTTCGTAGGTGTGAGTGTGTGTGTGTGTGTCACCCTGTGAAGGACTGGCACCCCCTCCAGGGTGTATTCCTGCCTTGGGCCCAGTGATTCCAGGTAGCCTCCTGACCCACCGTGACACTGAATTGGATAAGCTGTTACAGACAATTAATGAAGGAATTAACGTTTTTTTGGTAGCATCTAATTTGCCAGCTCCTTAACAGCTGACATCCATCTTAAACCCCTCTCCAGAGCAGCTGTGTTTTCATTTTGTGCAGGTGATCCCTGGAACGTCCTGGTCTTTATGGATCAGTTGGTGATGACAGGCTAGGTCCCTTTTTCTGTAGCTTCATCAGAAATGCTCTGTTTTGCCCTGCTCCAGGCTTGCTCAGGGCCAGCTCCTAGCCACATACATCCATAAAGCCACTCCTTACCTTTGGGCTACTCAAGTTTCTTCAAAGTGGGTCAGTGGTCATATCAATATTGCAGTGATTTGAACCCATTGCGGAGGTTTGTACCCTCCAGAAAATGCAGTCAGTTGTCGCCGTGAGTGAAAGCACCTCAGTCAGGTCGACCTTTCCTGACTGACATGAGCAGACATGAGCGTGCTTACTTGCAGTTTTGAGAAAGCTTTTTGCTTGGTTTCCATCACAGTGACTTACACTTGATGTCGTGATGTAAGAGTTCTGAAGCTCTGTCTGTTTCAGAAAGATCAGCACATTGTAGCAGAGGCTTTTCACAGAACACGGCACAACATTCCTTCATGTTTCCTTTTGCAATGATCAGATGATGCCAATAATTCAAGCCCACATTCAGTGATGATGTTTTGTAAGGTTTCGGATATATGTGTGTCTCTGGGAATGATATGATTCTGGCTGGTGAACATTGTACAGCTCCACTGTGTGGCTCTTATCATCAAATCTCACCTTGCTATCCTTATCATTACTCCTTTGGTCTCTGTATCGATTTGAGGATCACTGTCCACAGACCATTTTTTTCAGAGATTTGAAAAGGTGTAGGGAAGTGAAAGGAAGGTAGCAATCGTCTGCAAAATAAGTGCAGGAGATCAGCTGCTTGCATGGTCCCAAATGCAGACTTGGTTTGTAGATTGGATTATAGCTCTTTCATCCCTCTCCTCATTCGTTTGCCCTCAGCCTTGCCCGCTTTATCAAGACAGATTCCCATCTGCTCCTTGGCCAATCAATTACCCCGGTACAAACCCCAGCAGCCGGCATCGCTGGACATCAAGCAGAGGGTCTCGACCAAACCCAGAGAAGACTGCATGAGGAGGCTGATGGCTCCATCCATTATCCTGCCACTGCGGATGACAGAGATGATTTGTTTGATTGGTGTGTTATTTGATCAGCGGGCATAAGCAGATATGGGGAATTGAATGAAACAGATGTGATTGAATCAGATACTCTCTGAGGTGTTGTGGAGAGGGCGGGAGATGGTCTGCTTTGGGCCCCGCATGGTGACGAGAGCCGTCCGTGACAGAGAAGCACCTTGGCATTCCCCAGTGGAGAGAGCTGGCCCATCAGCCTAATGCACAGTGACATCACATTAGCAGCAGCACTCAGCACCTCTCCTCTACCTCTGCCTGCTCCATTAATTAGGGCTGAGCCTGCTAATGGTACATTCGCCCATTCCTGAGTGAGGGAATGCACACACAGCTATGACCCCTTCACGCTCTTTCATGCAAGTGCGCGCACACACACACACACACACACAAACGTACATGCACACATACACACAGTCACACACACTTGGTCATACAGCAACTTGATTGGGCTATACCCTGTCAGTGCCCTATCACACGGCCGAGGTGTAACTGAGAACTCAGCTGAGGACAGCAACGAAATCAATACTCTATTCCTTCTCTTAATGGCTATTTTATCAATGAATTAAAGGCCACTAAGGTGTGTGTGTGTGTGTGTGTGTATGTGTTTGTGTGTGTGAATAGTTAGGCCTGACAGAGCTCCACCTTAACACCCTCATCCTGGCAGGCCTGTTAAACAGCCTATAAAAGGTGCTCAACTACAGCTATGGCTTAGTCCAGAAAATGAATATTGGTACACACTTGTCAAAAGGGTTGCCTCAATCAATAATATAATAAAAAAATGATTGGCCATCAAAACAGCATTTAAAGGCAGTGTCAATGATTCTGGGGAATAGCTATTCTCTGGTTTGTTTACGTTCAGAAACTTCACATATTTTATTGTGGATTGGTATGTTTGAGAGAATAAAAAAGCTGATGATTGTAAATGGTTAAGTTTAACTTGTTACCACAGAAACTCATTGTAATTTGAAATGTTAAGTTTTGTAGCAATTCTGCTCTGAATTTGGAGTCAATTCCACCATAAATAATAACTGAAACAGCAAAAAATTAAAAAATAAAAAGGAAATATTAACCACATATGGAGCAGGAGTAGAGCAACATTCTCATTTCTTTATACACTTTATTCATTTTCTGTTTCCAAACTCTTCCAGATACAGTTTCTTGTAACTCACAAAGTCAGAGCAAACCACTTGGTGAGGAAATCTTCTCAGAATTAAAAAAAATACATAATTTATTTTTTATTTAAATTGTGAACATCACCATTAAGTGCAATGTACAAATTTTTCAGTTTCAGGTATTTGTAAATTACAAAGATGCACCAACAACTAAACATATGTTTCCAGTATTTACTGTGTCTACACTTTGCCATTATCAAAGCTCCCATTCTTTTGCAGGGAACACACATTCAGTTTTTAAAATACATTGTAAGGTCAAATGTCGGTTGCATTTTCTACATCTCACAGTGTAAGAACTCCAGATCACATTCAGTGATGTGAAGGGCAAGGCTTTAAGGTGGTAAGTTCATTGTTCTGAGACCAACAGCAGCTGCTGCTGTTCTCGAAATAAGTAACTGACCACCTCAAAGCCTTAATCTTAACATCACTGGCTGTGTTTGTCTTTGTTTTATCCTTAGTAACAGCTTTTCCTTTCAGCATCCTTTCATCTGTGGATTTTCTTCCTTCTCATCTGAGGGATGTTGTTATGAGTCCCAGTTTTTCTATATGTGCAGCATTTTAGATCATTTATATAATCTTTCTTAAAAACATGTTAACTTAATGGCTATTTGTAACTAAAAATTATATGAATATAGGAATGTCTTGACTTTTGAACAATACTGTAGATTGAATCCATAGTCTATTGACTTTGGTCGATGGGGAATAAATTACAGTCTACATAAATATGTGTGCACATCCTGCTGTTAGATTAGTTCTTTTCAGATTCTTGCTACTCGTTTCTGGGTAAAGCAGTTCCTACAATAAGCAAACACACCCAAGAACTCTTCTATTTATCTGCTTTAAAATTGAATTCTGTGATGTATTTCTTGAGCCTTCCACCTTTGCATTACTTGTAGGACACAGAACAAAACCTTAGCTCATATAAAATGGATTCAACACAGAGTAACATCATGCACCAGAAGCATGTATGCATTTTAGTTTAAAATACACTGGCACGTGCACGCCTCCATATGCACACATTAACAAATACATTTGTTTGAGAAGAGAAAGCCCCCATATATTTTCAGACAGGCACCATCATTTGGCTTAATGCTTATTTACTGAGAGGAGAAGGCAGGGAGACAAATGTGCCGGGAGGAATAAGGTGCATTAGCAGGTAGAGCAATCTGTTAAATCCTTTGGTCTTGATCATTTAGGTAATGTCCCGTTCATTTTAGATTCATGACTCCAAGTCTTCCTCGCCATCGACTCTGCTCAGTGTAAATCTCTGCCTGGCTGTTATCATGCTCTCACCTCCTCATGTTTACTTTCAGGATAATTAACGGCGTAATGCTATTCGGTACCTCTTTCCTTTAGAATTTAAAAAGAATGCATAAACTCCTTTCTGTGAGTTGAAATTCAATCCTTTCTCTCTCCCTCTGTTGATCGTGAGCTGAAGTACCACATGCTTTCATGTTCTCTAAAGCGGCCACAGGAAAACATGTCATTTCATTAAACAAGAAAAGCCTCCGTGGAATTGCATGGTGGTGAAGAATGAGTAGAATACAAAGACTAGGGCTCTGTATACACCAGTAGTGGCTGGATCTACCTCAGATTTTCAAATATTATGCAGGTATTACAAACATAATACATGTCTGAATATTCTTTCAAGAGCACAGTGCTACAGCTAACTTTCCAAACTGGCATTCAAATTAGCTTTTTTTTAAACACATTGTTAGCTTATTTTTAAAGCTTTGAAGGAGGCTGTAATTGCAAAGTAGATTTATTAAGGGCAATCCAAGGGTCAAAAGCCCTGCCGCATTACTCAAACAAGCCTTGGACCTCGTTTGTACATGCCAGCTTATATGTGCATGGAGGTAGTGTGTCCCAATTCTGGTGGTAGTGTGTACCCTTATTGTATCCCTCTCATATGTGCATATTAGACGAAATTTTCATCAAGTCTAATAGCCACTAGCCACTGCAATCCTTTAATGTTTAACATTAACCAGTTTGAAAATACCTTAGGAAACTAGGACATTACCTTTTTTCTTAATCAGGAGGAAGCTGCAAATTTCAAAGAAGGCCTTATGGCTTAGAACAAGAATTGGGACAGAACCACAGTTATCACAGCATCAGGGATCAAAACACAGGAAGACAGGAATACACCAGACAAATCTCTGATCCCAAACAGAAAAACACAGTGAGGATCAAAACCAGAAACAACCAGGAAAACAAAGAGCCAAGGCCCAGACTGCATAGAATTAGTTGCAAGACATTGCAAAGAACATGGTCTAACTGAAGGGCTTATACGAGTGTTGATCCACATGCTGGCTTCAGGTTTGTGTAATGAGGAATGAATATAGAGTCATGCAGGAGCTGAAGCAACTTAATCCAAACCTCAAAGGCTTAGGAAGAGTCCATGGCAGCATCCTGAAACATTGCTACTACTCTCTTTGAGCAGCAGCAGATGAATGGTATAGCTGAACTTTGATTATGATTATTAATGAGTGAAAAAGTGTTCTGCACGTTTAATGCAGATAATATTTTAGTAGCATAAATTAATATGTAGGGGCCTTCTCATGATGAACACATATATTTAACTGCTTTGTAACTAATATTTGTGTACTGTTTCTCCATCGCTTTCCAACCTCACAGGATGTGCATGTAATGATGTCGTTCTAAAAGCAGAAAGCAGACTTCCTGGCAAGCATTCACGTATTCTCAGTAGAAGCCAGTCTGGCAGTGGTTTGAAAAAGCCTCTCTGTTTCTGATACTTTACTCCTCACTGGCTATAGTCTCTTCTGATATATATGTTAACATAGACACTAGTGACTATAGCACTAAAAGAGTCTCTTAATATATATATTTATGGTTGATTTAAGGTTATCAAATAACCTTTGAAGATGAAATCAAAATGGAACTTTTTCGTAGTTCAGGTCCTAGGTCATATTAAGGAGAATGTTTTGGAACAATGTCATTTAATAATTCTTGCTTAAAGGGAAACATGTGATTACGTAGGCAGTATAATCACTATTTGGAAACACCTGCTTATCACAATAGATGATTTGATGTCCTGCCCCTCTTACTTTCCACTTTCCATCTCATTTAGAAATGAATCACATTAAGAAAGTGAAATGTGCTTTGATGTCTGTTTCATAGTGACTTTAACTGCCTCTGATTTATCATTACATCACTCCCTTCACCCACCCCACTGATCATCAAGTGAAACACTCAGTTAACTTAGAAAGCCTCTCTAAAACAGATTCATACATCACAATATGACAGGAAGATGCATTACGACTTTTGATTCACACTGACTTTCTATTTGTTTTGTGAAAAAGACTGTATTCCAATAATTTTCTGTTATGAAATCTGTTCTCGTGGAGGATATTTTCGTGGTGTTTTTCCTTAAAGGGAATGAGGTTATTTGTCATGCTGTCTAAAAATTACTGCTTAAGAATTATTACTTTGCAGGTAGATACTGACCTGTCACCAGCTGCGCTCTTTTTTTGGTGAATCATGTCATTATTTTTGTCTCTTTTAAAATTTGAAATAACAGCAAAGGCCATCTGAGAAAAGGGCATTTTTAATGACTTCCTATTCTCAGACATGTCAGTCTGAACATCAGTTTATCTAGGATTCTGCGCAGTCATCATTCAGCAGTTTTTAATGAAAGGAAACGGTATTTGGATCAATGACAGAACTTTGAAGTTTTATTCTGTTAAGGTTCACTTGAAAGCTCTCGACTTCAATGCTCTCCACAATGAGCTGAAAAATAACAAGGCTGAGAGACTTGTGCAATGTCAGGCCTGAGATGGCCATGAAACACAGCCCATACACACACAATTAAAAAGCAGATCATCGTGAAAGCAACTCTGCTCCATCAGGCAAATAACACAAAAACACTACAATAATAGTCTAAGTAGCATACACAAGGCTTTAGAGATTAACCAGTAATGTGCCTGCACAAAGTCATCTCCTGTTGAGCACATTCCCCTTAAATATTTATCTTGTAGCTCTCTTTTCGAGCCAATCCTGCCCCGCTCTACAAAACACTTCGGGGAATCCTTAATATTTCAGTATCCCATCAATAATGAACACGGTGGCACCATCTTTCTTATTATAGATTTTATTACATGAGTTTTTAATAATGAATTTGACAAAATATTATCTTGCAATCTTGGTATTTGCATACCCCACATCAAGGTCCCAGTTAAACTGGAAAACAATAACTGTCCATGAGTGACTCTCTTATTTGTATGGGTTAGGGTTGTATATATTATTGTGAGATGATTCTTAAAGGGGGCGGCACGGTCACACAGCTCCAGGGGCCTGGAGGTTGTGGGTTCGATTCCCGCTCCGGGTGACTGTCTGTGAGGAGTTGGTGTGTTCTCCCCGTGTCCGCATGGGTTTCCTCCGGGTGCTCCGGTTTCCTCCCACAGTCCAAAAACACACGTTGCAGGTGGATTGGCGACTTGAAAGTGTCCATAGGTGTGAATGTGTGTGTGTCTGTGTTGCCCTGTGAAGGACTGGCGTCCCCTCCGGGGTGTATTCCTGCCTTGCGCCCGATGATTCCAGGTAGGCTCTGGACCCCCCGCGACCCTAAATTGGATAAGCGGTTACAGATAATGGATGAATGGATGGATTCTTAAAGGGGACATCTACAATTGTATGGAAACACTGTTCTCTGGTTTGTTTACGTTCAGAAGCTTTGTGTGTTGGTTTGTTTTTTAAGGTGAAACAGTACGTTTGAGGAAAAACATTACCCTTGTTTGTGCGTGGGTGAAGTTTCATTTATCTGTAAGTTTGTATTTACAGTATGAATTACCACAGAAACTCATTTATGATTTGAGTTGTTTAGTTTTGTAGAACCTTTTGTCTGTGATTACTTTCATGCAGTTAGTGCTGCCATGAATTAGAGTCAACTTTAAAGGGGACATGTTGTATACATTTCTATGCATTAACACTGCTCCTTGGTGTCTTAATGAAAGACTGGTGGCATTCTTGCTCAGAATACCCTGTCTAAACATCCAGTTTAACTCTGTAAGGAGACTCCCATCTGAGTCATTAAGTTTACACCAAGAAAAGCAGGATAACTCTTGTTTTATTGTGACATCGAATTCTGACAAAGAACTAGGACACTGCCCCTCAATTCCCCACCCAGCGGGGGCCTGTTAGATCTAATAAACACTAAGACAAAAAGGGTAATGAATGTGCAGGGCTGGATCAGAACATCAGGAAACTCATTCAGAATACCCTCCGTATTTCAGGACTTAAATAAGGTCAATCTGCATGACTTCTGCTGTGCAATTTTTTTTCCACCCATTTTTTTCTTCGGAGTACTCCCATGAATTTTGATCAGGCTGTTCTCCGAATGTAGTTGGATTCAACCATCAAAGTTTTACCCAGTCTGCCGAAGGGTAAAAGTAAACAACAGAGGAAGCAAGAAGCCTTTTTGTCTCTCTTTTGGAGAAGAGCATGAAAAGACATGATTGCACAATGGTCTTCAATACAACCGCATAGAAGAAATGGCCAAAGTTAAATGAGCAACAACAGGGTGGAAGTAATACATTATTTAAAAAAAAACTCCAACATGTACTGAAGCAGGGGATGTTGGCTGAGAGGCTGTTGCACACCCTGATTTCAGAAGTGGTTAACTGTAAATAACTAAATGACCGCTAACTTGTTTTGGATTGATATCTTTTTAAAACCTGCTGTCGTCAAGTCTTCCAAGTTGTACAACTGATCATATCATCAGGGTCCCTGTAGAGACATCCATGACCAGGAGCTAAACCAGGAGAGCTCAAATGGCCTTACTTTCTTTGGGTGAGTAGGATGGGCCTCTCTCCCTGTCACTTAAAGCCCCAAATTAGGCTTCTGTTACCTAACTACACATAACAGAATTGAGCAGTTGGCATTATCCTTCTAGCATGTTGAGCAGTTTATTTCTCTCTTGTTAGCAGCAGTTTTGAAAGAAAGGTGGCTTACTTCACATGTCTCATGTGCTAGCCTCCCCCTAGTTTGGTAGCATTCTGTGTAAAGAGTAAAGATGTAGCAAGTGTGGGGTGATAACAATGACTAAAATGGAAAGAAAATGGGTGCTCTCCAATCATTTACATAATGTTTTTTTCCAAAGAAGAGAGAGCACACACTCAGGTAAAATGTTTCGAAACTGCCTTAAGCATCTGTACATTCTGGAAGAAAATTGTGCCACATGCTGTTGCGGTTATATTTTATGTTGGTTGCGCCACACATCTCAAAGAATCAGTGGGAGTTTGGAATCTCTTTATCCTCTTTCATTTTGCTGACCAGGGCTAGGAGCACACAAAGTTATACAGGCTGTGCTTAATGGAGATCATCACCCCAGGCTGATTGGGAGAGAGGAGGATAAAACTGCCCATACTCTGTGCCTCAAGGCCAGCGGCATGGGTTCATGGAAGAAATTGCATGTTTTGATCTTTTGTACTAAATTGAAAAAAAGGCTGGGAAGCGTATGATTGCTCGAGTGCTGATTCCAGATTACCATTTGCAATGATGGATTGAATCATTATTGTGTATTTGCTTGCTGGGTGCCCTTGTGACAGAGCCTTGAAGCATCCTTGAGCACACACACGTGCTGAGCTGCAGCTCCTACAAATGGCTTGTGTGATTCTTCAGAGGGGGCAGGAAGAGCTGTAGTCCCAGATGACCAGCCTCGTTTGACCTCTCTGCATCCCACAGGGCCGACGCAGACACTGTGATTTATCTGTCCAGCCCACAACACTCGGAGAGCTGTACTGACGGTAGCTACACACTTACCTACCACTCTCTCTCTCTCTCTTTCTCTGTAATTTTATTCTCAAAGTCACACTTCATTTATCATTCATGTTGTCTGCTGAGGACATTAACATTGAACACTAACATTGTCATCCATTTGTCTCTTTTTATGCCACAGAGGCATAATGTGTGTCTTTCTTTATTTCTTCACTTTCTGTCTGCCTGGCCAGAATTACCTATTGTTGTTTTAACTAAATACATATTTACTTACATTTCATCTATCTATCTATCTATCTATCTATCTATCTATCTATCCCTAACTGTGTCTGTCTATACTTGTAAATTACATTAGTGTCTGCTTTTTTGTGGTAGTCATTATATTGAAGTAAATCTGCAATTTAAATAATGAGAGGTTTGAGGGAAAAAAAAATGTTGGACGTTCTAATGCTAAACATTCAAATGAGTATAATTACGAATTTATTCATGCACTGCAGCAATTATCTTGGGCTTTTTGTGGAAGAATGAACAACTGTTCCTAAATGCTCAATGGGAAGGTTATAAACAAAGGAAGACTTCCGTCTGGGTTTTCATTAGTACATTAGTTCAGTAGTAAACAATCCACAAAAAGTCACAACGACCTATTTTACATTTTGAGAACACTTATGAAATATAGTCTGTGATCACTCTAAATAACTGTATATCTGAATTATACATACATATAAAATGCAGATCCTCTGGTATAACAAAACAAAACAAAACAAAAAAAAAAACCCTCTGCAACTTCAATGATTTGGAGCACCCGTCCTTCACAGGGAGACACATACTCATACTTGGAGTCGCCAATCCACCTACCACCATGGGAGGAAACCAGAGCACCTGGAGGAAACCCCACACCGACACAGGGATAACACACCCTCCTCACAGACAGTCACCCGATGCTCAGGACCCCCAACAAGCAGGTACGATTTGGGTGACGGATCATTCACAACACTGAAACTGACATGGCGGTGGTGTATAAGGGGGTGTTATAAATGGATCAGGCACAGAAGTGCTGCTGGTGTTTTGACACTCCTCAGTGTCACTGCTGGACTGAGCATCCTGTGTCCACTGATGAAGGAGTAGAAGACAACCAACACAAACTGCTACAACAGATGAGCTACTGTCCCTGACTATGTTTACAAGGTGCACCAACGAAATAGGAATGTTTGATAAAGTGGACTGTAAGTGGACACAATGTTTAAAAACTTCAGCAACACAGGTGTGTCAGATCCACTCATTCCAGCACAACACATCACCACCACATCAGTGTCACTACAGTACTGAGAATGATCCACCACTCAAATAATTCCTGCCCTGGGGTGATTCTGTGGGGCTCTTGACCTATGAAGAACAGGGTGAAAATGGACAAAAAAATGTATGAAATGTTACCACAACTTGTAACCCTTTTATGCACTGACTTTCTGTGAAGTAGCCCTAAGTGTCTGGTAGTAAATGTTTTCTTTTGATTGTTCATGTCTGCAAGGGGGGCGGCACGGTGGTGCAGCAGGTAGTGTCGCAGTCACACAGCTCCAGGGGCCTGGAGGTTGTGGGTTCGTTTCCCGCTCCGGGTGACTGTCTGTGAGGAGTTGATGTGTTCTCCCCATGTCTGTGTGGGTTTCCTCCGGGTGCTCCGGTTTCCTCCCACAGTCCAAAAAACACACTTTGGTAGGTGGATTGGTGACTCAAAAGTGTCCGTAGGTGTGAGTGTGTGTGTGTGTGTGTCTGTGTTGCCCTGTGAAGGACTGGCGGCCCCTCCAGGGTGTATTCCCGCCTTGCGCCCAATGATTCCAGGTAGGCTCTGGACCCACCGTGACCCTGAACTGGATAAGCGGTTACAGATAATGAATGAATGAATGAATGAATGTCTGCAAGGGGCACGGTGGCGCAGCAGGTAGTGTCACAGTCACACAGCTTTTGAGTGCTGGAGGTTGTGGGTTTGAGTCCCGCTCTGGGTGACCGTCTGTGAGGAGTTTTGTGTGTTCTCCCTCTGTCTGCATGGGTTTCCTCCGGGTGCTCCGGTTTCCTCCCACAGACCAAAAACACATGTTGTTAGGTGGATTGGTGACTCAAAAGTACCTATAGGTGTGAGTGAATTTGTGAGTGTGTGTCATCCTGTGAAGAACTAGCGCCACCTCAGGGGTATTTTCCTGTGTTTCTGTGTAGGCTCTAGAGCCACTGGATAAGCAGTTACAGACTGTAAATTACTAAATAAATGTTCATGTCTGCTGAAGTCAGAAATGTCTTTCATACTAGTGATCTCAGTTAGAAATTTTCTTTTGGTCACATGTCGTAATATCAGTGGGACCTTCCCTGGCAAACACACACACTTTCACACACATATATATTACTGAGAAGTTAACACACACAAGGAGTAGTGGGCAGCCAGCCACTATACTCAGTGAGAAGAACAGCTCTAGGGAGAGCAAAACACATTGGGCTCTTATTTGGATCATTAATTCATCTTTCATGAACAAAAAATAACATCTATCAAGATGTATTGCTTTTTTCTGATAGTAATTAAACTGTAATCTTTAACATTCATGGAGGAATGGTGGTAAAGGCTGTTGCTTTAAACTCTACAGACGTCTGGCTCTTATTACCACTACGGTGACTTGGTTCATTTGTCTAGAATGGAAGATTTCACCTGAAACGACTGTGAATGGCTTTCCTTGTGTCATAATCAAAGTTTAATTAAGGAAGTCCAATTCTTCTTTAATGTGTTTGCTTCACAATATGCACAATGATGTATGTCTGGAGCACTGGTCGTTCACTAATGTTAAGAGAAAAGGAAGGTTCCACAAGATGCATGATGTTTACACAACAAATTTACACCATGAACAATATATTGGGAGCTTGTGCATAGACGCATGGATCGCTTTAAAGGAGAGTTATTACCTGCCTTTACAGTTTCTGGTGAAACAATCTTTACAGAAAGCATCTTATTACACACCTCTATGCTCTCCCCAGCCCTATATGTCACACACATTAAAAACCTATGCTTTAGCAATGTAGCATATATTTGTGACTCTTATCTGAGAGAGAGAGAGAGAGAGAGAGAGAGAGAGAGAGAAGAGCACATATCAGTAAAGCCCCATAACAACTGCTCTGAAAACAATGTCAAATGAAAGAAGGTGAACAGACAAATGTAGTCTTCATACCAAATATCCTATCCATTAGCATCTATATTTGAAAGGCTAGAGAAAGCTATATGACTGTGACATTGAGATGCTTTCTACAACTGTTCCACAAGGTGGATCCGCCAAAGTTTCTCAGTTTCAAAGCCCTGAGCTTTAGGTTTTGCACCGCCTCAGCACTTGCCAGCAAAGCCTCACAGTTATTATTTTCCATATGAGTTTCCACCTCAGGTCTAAGTGAAAAATAGTTTCTGAAAGCAAAATGTAACCCTCAAAGAATGCTATACTCATACAGTTCCCACCTGCCTGAGCCTTTCAAATAAACATTTACATTGTAATAGAGTGCCCCATTCCGCTTGCGGGTTATTTGTTTGTAGTAAATATGTGAGGTGAATAATACAGCGAGTTTGTTTACAGAGCAAGGGCGTCCTTTGGTCCAGCAGACTAGTCAACTCTCTGTATGACTTTACAAGGTGAACCCTGTTCAATAGTCATGCTGGGAAATTTGGCTGCAAATCACTGGAATATAATATCTGCAACCACCCTGCACTCAGTACTAACATGGCCAGTCAGACACCTGCTGGGCTGCATAGACAAATCACTTATCTAGCATTCTTCTCTTAAAATATCCTCTAAAACCATGTAATGATGCTTAGTGGCCAGTGGTCATAATGCCTCAGACTCATGACCTCACCAAAAACACACAAGGAAGATACAATACTGTGGAGATCAGACATCACCGTTCATTTGTGTCATTTTATAATTTAGGTGAGTGATTGCTAGTAAGCACATGGTGATTACATCTTCCCTAGATACTCCAGTGGAGACATGGGGATAATGGCGTTTTAAGAACCATGCAAGAACATAGAGAGGAACAAAACAGACTCCATCAGGGATTCCACAATGTGGGACTGAAATGTATGATTTGAAACTGCAGCTCCTTAAAAAATCTCTGATCACCCCAGTGTCCAGAAGCCAGGTGTTTTGTTAAATATATTTTCATTGAAATATTAATAATATGTAATTGTTATATTATTTTAATTATTTACTTTGTTAATGTATTTATTTTTTCATTTATTTCTTGTGATGTTGGCAGCTCGCATATTTTTGTTGCTTAGCAACTGTTTGCACTTTTGTTCACTGCATCTATTTGATTTCAGGTACTTAATTTTTTTCAAGTTATATTTCATCTCCCAATGTTTCTCCCATCTGTAGTCACTGTTTTAACACACAGGCTGCTTTTATTATTTGTGCCTTGTTCCCGGAATGGCTTCCTGTGCATATCTTTTTGTTTGTGCAGTGTGTTGTGTATTTGTTGTTTGTAATTATCAGTATTCAAAAATAAATTTATTACAACTTACTAATTATTTCTCTGTAACTGCCGTACAACTACTTTACTTGCTACTTAGAATAAATCCTTTAATGTCCCTTGGGAGGAAATTTGTCTTCAGATTACTTGCAGGAAAAAAAATAATCTCACTGCTCATTACTTTAGTCCTTCATTACTCTCTAATACACATCCACATCTGTAGCAAGAGGAAGGTAGAAGAGAAAACCTAGCTGTCATTGTCAGAAAGAAATCACAGTAAACACCATTTAAAATGTTACTATCATTATCTTTGAATAAAACTATGGCCATGCCATCCTAGGACAGAGGACGCTGGAGAAGAGGTTTCGTTCTCAGGCCATTTATTAACACAGTCTGCCTTTTTCCTACCCTCAAATCTTTGGCCCCTTCTTTATGTCTTTCAGTGCATCCTTCACTATGTGTTTCACATGAAGACAGGTGGACCAAACTAAGTGAGAGGCCTGCCCCAGGCTGGGGCCAAAAAAGGGACAAACAGTTCTTAGTCACTACATTTATGAATAGCTGATGCTCACTCTTCATCAGCACAAAGATATTTAGATATCACTTTTATATTAATGTGATTAGATGTTTTGTTAACAAGTAATCTTTACTACCTTTTCTCACACATACCTGTGTATATCCACACCAGCATCTAAATCTGTCACAGGTATCACTCGCGCACAGATTGCAAACAAAGGCAGATATGGATAATATATACAGAGCTAATGTATGTTTTTAATGAAAGTAATACATAGTTGTCTCAGATAATGATGCATAGTATATACATGACATATTACTACATACATATGATTATATATTTTCTGCAGAATGATTTAAGCCTGTCTTATTTCATTCATTCAATCATTCATAATCTGTAACCGCTTATCCAGTTCAGGGTCGCGGTGGGTCTAAAGCCTACCCGGAATCACTGTGCACAAGGCAGGAACACACCATGAAGGGGGCACCAGTCCTTCACAGGGCGACACACACACACACACACACACACACACATTCTTTTATGATTTTGTTGAACATGCTAATTACATTCTACTTTCTCTTTTTCTTGTTTGTTTGTTTTTTTAATTCCTGGTTCTTCTTTTTTTGTTAGTAATCATATTTTAATATTTTTTCTAAACTTAGCTGGAATGGACATACTGCAGGACAAGTATTTCTACTGCACACATAACTATAAAACCCATGAATCCTAAACTTTGAATGTTGAATGTTGACACTTACTCAGTCAATAATGTAAATGTAATGCAATGTGATTTAAAATATAATGTGTTACAATACTTTATTACAGGACCAAGACATTATAAAACATGTTACTTTGCACATTACCCACAACACAGTGTATTACAGGTTCTAGCTGTTCTTTTCTAATTTACACAGCTTTAAAAAGAGTATATTCAAGCATTATGTCAAAGTGCAGTTTGTATGGAGTAACTTATATACTGTATCTTATAAACTGCGCTGTATATAATGTATCTATATTGTATATATGTATCTTGCTATATTTCTGCTGGACAAGGTCTCTGAGGTCATTATCTGGAGGTCAAAACTAATGTAGCACCAAAAGCAAGGCAAGCAAGACTAATTAGGACTTCAAAATAAAGCATAAAATAAGCTGATAGGTTATCCTTATTAAGCTCACAAGTGAAGCAAGCATAATGGTGCTGGGTGATGCTGTTGTAATTGTTCATTCATTCATTCATTATCTGTAACCGCTTATCCAGTTCAGGGTCGCAGTGGGTCCAGAGCCTACCTGGAACCATTGGGCGAAAGCCGGGAATACACCCTGGAGGGGGCGCCAGTCCTTCACAGGGCAACACAGACAAACACACACATTCACTCACGCACGCACTCACACCTACGGACACTTTGGAGTCACCAATCCACCTACCAACGTGTGTTTTTGGACCGTGGGAGGAAACCCGAGCACACGGAGGAAACCCACGCGGACACGGGGAGAACACACCAACTCCTCACAGACAGTCACCCGGAGCGGGAATCGAACCAACAAACTCCAGATCTCTGGAGCTGTGTGACTGCGACACTACCTGCTGCACCACCGTGCCACTCTGTTGTAATTGTTGGTACAGGAAAATAAAAAAATTTCACTACTAGAAAAAAAAATAAACATAGGTTTGTCTGCCACTGGCTCAAAGCTTGCCTTCAAGAATATAAAGCGTGTTCCCGAAAGGTATTCAGCATCAAGGTTCTAAATTCTATTAGAAACGTTCCATTCAATAACCATATCATATGCCATTTTTAAAACTGAGTTAGTCATGAAAACACAGTGTTCCTGAAGAGACAGCACAATTCTGACTTCTGAGTTTCGCACTAAATTCATTCTCTTCAGGAGAGTGCTGCACAGCCTTATTGTGTTTTCCTCTTCTTTTTGTTGTTTGTAATGTTACAATACCGTTCAGTTATGTATCAAAAGAGACTTTTGACAAAGAAGAATGAACTACCTTGGCATCTTATAACTTATCAATCACACCGCTCTCTGAAGCTGAATACAAATCCCTACTGCAAATCAGGTTTACAACTGAACACATCTTGTTCATCTCTTGAGACATGACAGCTTGAATTTAGATGGCAAGCGCTGTGTGTTAGTCATTGCCAATGCTATGACACCTCCTGCAGCCTAGTGTTTCTCATTTTGTTGAAATGATGGCTGCAGGCTAACATCACTCCATTGCAGAGTGGGGAGCATTAGAAAGTAAGTATTTATATTGAATGCAAAATCCCTACAGACTAATGGTGTATATCAACATTGCATCAATAAAACCTTGTAGGACAATCCTACAAGCCTTGTTGTTTGAATGGTGCATGTATGCTTTTATTAAAACCACACATCAAGCTATACATCATACGAACAAATGTCCATAAACAGATCTGTTATCTGTGTGGTCTTTTCACATCCTTTACTGGCTGGAAAATTACATTATATGGTCTGCACAATTTATAAATCACAGCTCTGAAGAAAACTGACAGTGACTTCCAGTTCTGCCCGAGACAAGGCCCCTGTAGATTGAAATTCTAATGAATAAAAGATAATCACTTGTGCAGAGCTTTTGTCTCGCAGACTCAGCTCATTTTCAATTATAAGCAAGACCCTCTCTCTCCGCTCTAGAAGTGAGGAACACTGTAATATTTCAGCTCAGGTCATTTTCCATCTGTAACAATCCATGCTTAACACTGAGCATACCATAGACATTGGTTCTTTATGGAAAATGAAGCGCAGGTGAAATTAATACACTTCCCACTGATAACAGAAGAAGTCAAATCTTCAGCCTTTCGCCCCATGATCATCTGTAGAAAGAGTGGCAGTGGAATTGAACATTTTTCAATACTATGAACATTATTACATAGTAAAAAAAAGTCCAGTTCTACTGTGAGGGCATTTTAGCCTGGCCACCATGAATGTCATCAGCCTCGGTGAAGCTAGTGGGTAGTTGATTGTTATAATCTGTAGAATATAATGCTACTCTTAGAAGATCAGGGTCCATCTCCCTGCTCAGGTAAGCACAACAAACCCTGTCCTGATGCTACCTTCATTCAATTCTGTGACATGATCAGAATTTAAAGTCTCTCTGGAGAGGAGCAACTGCCAAATTCTGTAAATGTAAAATATCTTGGCTTACTGCTGGAGCTTTGCAGGTTTCTGCCAAGACATTTCAACACCATAAGGAGTATACTGTTCTAAAGGTAAATATACCTTGTTAGTGAAATGTAATTCATAAAATATGTTAAAATATTATCTTAAATACTGAAGTAAAAGAACCCGTTCTAAAGAGCCTTTTTACTTTTCTGTGAACAGTCTGTTGTCTTAGAATTCAAAATATACCCCACTGGAAACATAAAATGTCACTTACAAATGTCAGTGGCTGACTTAGACATGACCTGGAGTAGATTTAATTTCATAATGTCCCTAGACATTCAGTTTACTAAAAGAATAAATATCACCTGTTGTTGCACGGTTTGTGTTAGTCATGGTCTAGTCCTCTATCAGTGATCAGAGAACATGGCCTGTGTTTTAGAGTGTTCTTTTTGGAGTGTTTTTTTCCATAAGAATCAGTAGATGTTCCTGTGCATGGCCTACTAGTACTAAGATTCATCTACAGTGAGCAACAAAAGAATAACAGCTGGGGACATAGAGTCTACTCAGTGTTATACATCACACACTTCATATCACAAAGTACTGGAGATTGTGTATTAGACAAAAAAAGTAAAGTAAAAATCAACAACAGCAGCAACAAAAATACACCCTGTACATTGTCAAATGTCTGATGTGTGAGTAAACAGCTTGAGTTTGTGTAGAAAATCTCTTTGCTGGACAGCCCTGAGAGCACGGACATGTTCCTGTCACTGATGAGTGACAGATATAAGTGTGTGTTCTTCTGGCTGCTCTTGCTGTTATTGCGTACCCTGGCAGCAGTCACAGTTTCCAGCACAGCCTCGTTATCAAATGCATAAGGGCTGCAGTGTAATTAAGGCTATAGTGATATTTCTCTAGTGACACAGGACACTCTCCTGTCAGCAGCGAGGATGAGTCAGGAGGAAGATGAACGCACTCCTCTTCATATTAAAGCCTGACAGCAGCACGCCCCACACACATCTGACATGCATGACTGACAGTCACCCTGTTTTTGATAATGAGCAGGACCTAATTGTGAGCTGAATTATTGTCATATTAAGATCCATCATGTCCGCATCCATCAGCTTTACGGAGACACGCGGCCAGCCACTGACGAAAAGGACATGGATCAATTTCACGTGCATATGGTGCCTTGCTCCTCACTTAGCTCTGCTTATTCCAGCCACATTCTCCACTTCGCAAATATTTGCATGTAAATGAATAATGGCCAGTGGGTCCAGAAACTATGAGAGTGAATTTGAATCAAACAGTCTGTTTATGCATGGACATAAGCTGACATCTGACCTACAGTCTTAATAATAAAGATGCCAAATGGGAGGGGAAATGGTTCTTGGGAGCAATGTCACAGATTAAATATGTTTATTATATACTGATTTTCTTTCCATGAATCATCTGAAATAATGTAGGATTCAAGAAAGCTACTATACACAGTACTCACCTGATAATACATGAATTCATTCAATCATTATCTGTAAGCGCTTATCCAGTTCAGGGTCGCGGTGGGTCCAGAGCCTACCTGGAATCATTGGGCGCAAGGCAGGAATACACCCTGGAGGGGGCGCCAGTCCTTCACAGGGCAACACACATTCACTCACACCTATGGACACTTTCTAGTCACCAATCCACCTACCAACGTGTGTTTTTGGACTGTGGGAGGAAACCCGGAGCACCCAGAGGACACCCACGTGGACACAAGGAGAACACACCAATCACCTCACAGATGGTCACCTGGAGCGGGACTCGAAACCACAACCTCCATGTCCCTGTGTGACTGTGACACTACCGTGCCGCCTGCAAACAAACATGTCTTCCACATTAAATCAATCAGTAGCAGTGAAAACACACACACATGCACACACACATAGTGCACTAGTCATCCCCAGTGTCTGGAGAGAAAATGGGGGTTAGGTGCCTTGTTCAAGGGCACATCAGTTGAGGATCGAGGGAGGAACACAGCCCTGTTCATTCACATCCCTGCACTCCCAATTTTCCTGTCGGTCAAGGAGACTGAACCAGGAAATTTCTAATCCCAAGTCCACTCACTAACCATTAGAACTAATTTCTGAACTTCTATTTAGAAATTTCTAAATGTTCAAAAAGAAATTGGCCACAAGTGTAGAATAGTTCTGGGGTTCACTTAATGGTATCTCGTGTTTGTTCTCACTTAATAGTAACTGGTGCTAATGTGGTGGGTTTTTTTCATCTGATAATATTCATTGTTCACTCATCTAATATGTCTGATGCTCAAAGGTTTTTTTTCCCAAGTAAAACTCAAGGTTAAAACTCTATTTTGAACATCTCTCAATTTATTTTTGAATATCGTTGCATATCTTTGGCTCTTGACACAAATGGTGCACATTGACAGGGCACCCCTAGCCTAGAAGATGGACAACTATGTTTGATTCCCACATGAACAATTCAATGAATGGTTCTTTTTAAATATTCAGTAATGTAATAATATGGTAACATTATTTGCTACTGTAATAATCCACATAATATAAAAGTTGTATAACAATGAGTTTTGCCCTGGAACTCTACATTCTAACCAGGGAACTTTACTTTTATGAGTGTAATTACTCGTGTTGTTTATCTTCGGTAATTGTGACTATGAGCAGCAAATCCTCTCCATATTGCTCACCTTTACCTTATCTCTGCGACATGAGCGTCTCTTATTGTTCTCCTTGCTCCCCAGGAGCTGGGGGAAATAACGTCACTTGTTTCTGAGAGCACCAGATGGTTTTGTTTCTTCCTGCAAATAAACAATATTCCCCTCCCTCCCTCAATGAGAAACGACAAAAAAAAAAAAAAAAAAAAAAAGAGAAAGAGTCATTCAGCACAGTCTCTGACATTACGGCTTAATTCCTGGGTAAATACACCACAGAGCACTAGCACCTGCTGCCCTCCCGACCAATGTTCCTGTTCCTTTGCAGGGGATAATTTTAGAAACATGGCTCTAAACAGCTAGGGCTCTTTCACACGTCTCTGTTTACGAGTCCACTTCGATCCGAGCGAGAGATGAGGCTAGTGCATCAGGCCAGCAGCGCATATGCCAGCCTCGCCTCGCCTCGCCTCGCCCAGGGCCGCAGACACATCACCCCGGTGAGTGAGAGAACACGCCAAGGTCAGACCACCTTGCTTGGGGAGATTTCTTTCCATATCCTTCCTTCTCTCTCTCCTTCCCTCCCTCCCTCCTTCTCTCTCTCCCTCACACTCAATCTCACTGCTCAGCAGGCTGTTCCTGCATTTTCATGAAAAACAGTGTCCTCTGAGAAAATTATGTTGTTCATGATGCTCAGTTCCAAGTTATCAGCATATACAGCCTCCTCTAATTGCCATTTTCTTTCATTTGCCTTGCTTTACAAATGTGAATTTCATGTATTTGTTTACATGGAAGTGTTCATTGATTTGTTTGGTTCGGTGGGGAACGACGGCAATAAAAATACTGTGTTCTCCCAAAATTTTGGGCCTAATAAAACACTGAACTACTTTTTTTTTCCTCTTCTGTGTCACACCACTTTAAATTCCCTTTTCTGATCCTCCTTCTCCCATGCTAAACTGTGACGGCTTCATGAGCTCATTTGTTGCTCGTTTATTCTCAGTTTTCTTCTACTTTTCTGTAAAGCATTCTTTGAAGATTCTGAGTACTTTTATTCTTAACTTCAGACTAACTTGTAAAGAGTTTCACATAAAGATCTAAACAGATGAAGCTTCAAACATAAACGCCAGTGAATGACTGACTTTCATATCATCTCACGTACACCAATCAGCCATAACATTAAAATAACCTCCTAGTCTCCACACTTTATCACCACAGGGAAGGTATTATTTGGGAGGTGGCTCATTCTCAAAACTGTAATGACAAAGATGTTGTGGTGGTGTGTGTTGCACTGCTATGAGTAGATCAGACACTGTTGTTTTTTGTTGTTTGTTTTTTGAACTATTCTCAGTTAAACAGTAACACTGATGTGTGTGCAAACTTCAGGAGCACTGCTGTGCCTGATCCACTCATACCTGCATTACACACACTAACACAACACCAACACATCACCCAAAATCATGGCGGTCCTGACAGGGTCCTGACCGTTGTAGAACAGGGTGAAAGCCTGTTAAAAGCAGTTTCAGCTCCAATAGTGTTCTAAAATACAGTACTGTGTAAACGTTTTAGATACCTGAGTAAATAAGATTTAAAAAGCTATTCCCAAATGTTAGAATAAAAACAGTAAGCATTATTATAGTAAATAGCGATATTCTGTGTGCAAATGTGTTACTTTAACCCCTCCCAAATCTCTTCTCCTGACACTCCATAGAATTAAATCTAGTTTGCTATTGATTTAACAAATCCATACAATCAAGCAGAAAATCTGGATTTTGTTCTTTACATTAGCTCACAACATTTCTAGTAAATGTTAGGAAAATATACTTTTTGTGCATTGACTGAAATTATATATCATTTTATACAAACACCATGAATATTGATAAATGATTTTGCCAACGACTGTATAGTAACTACTTTTGACTAGAAAGGAGTCCTATTCATTCTACACAACAGTAAAATAATCAAAACAATTAATCTACATCATAAAATATTATATTTTTATATTATATATATATATTTGCAATTTTATGTTGAAGATGTGCCAATGACACCATTCCACCTTATGCTTTCAACAGCCAGCTCCACATAACACTGCTACCATGACACATTCATAGCTCAACTCAAACACCTCCCCATGTGCTGCTGGATGATACAGATAGTTAACAGCTGATCAGCAGTGCTTGCTCACGCACAACAATAAACAAGATTGTCCCCGGTTGTTCTCCTCAATGCTGATGACCAAAAGAATTGATTGTTTAATTGCTTACTGCCTCATCGAGGATGAAAAAAGGCTGTTGGTCACTGTGGTGTCCTTACGCTCTCACAGCTTTAATTTAATTCAGCCAAGCTAGAAGACAACTTTGTTTCCCACAAAATAAATAAATAAATATCCAGATGTTTGCTACTGTTCAATTAGCAGCTTAAGAGAAATGCACTCAGTACAAGCACAAAAAGTCAAATCAGTTAGTGGTTTCTATAACAAGGGTCAAATAGGCAAATCAAATCCATTATCTGTAACTGCTTATCCAACTCAGGGTCACGGTAGGTCCAGAGCCTACCTGGAATCATTGGGCGCAAGGCAGGAATACACCCTAGAGGGGACGCCAGTCTTTCACAGGGCAGCACACAAATTCACTTTTGAGTCGCCAATCAACCTACCAAAGTGTGTTTTTGGACCATGGGAGGTAACCAGAGCACCCAGAGGAAACCCTTCACAGACAGTCACCCGGAGTGGGAATTGAACCTACAACATCCAGGCCCCTGGAGCTGTGTGACTGCGACACTACCTGCTGCACCACTGCGCCGCCCTGCAAATCAAATCGTTACCATAATATGACTCATTTAAAATTAAGGCCAAATAAGGCCACAAATATATCTGTACTACAAACCTTGGGAGAGTATGTCATTCTATAATTCATACTTCATTCATCCTTTTGTTTTTTCCTTTTATGGTAAAGTTATCCACATGAACATTGCAAGTATTATTTGGATGAGGTTTTAATCTCAGCACTGCAGTGCGCTCGTATCAGCGCAACACACACCAGTATGCCACCAACATGTCACTGCAGTCCTGAGAATTATCTGCCACCCAAGTCATACCTGACCTGTTCTCTGGGAATCCTGACCATTGAAGGACACAATGAAAGGGGGCTAATGAAGTATGCACAGCAACCGATGAACTGCACTTGTGCAATGGTAGAAAGTCAAAGTGCAACTATATGGTCAAAGGATTTAGAAACAGAGGTAGTTTTAATGTTTTGGCTGGTCTGTGTCCATAGGAGCTCCCAGTACAATTCACTTGAATTCCCCTGAATCCATTCCTTAATCTGTATCTCAACTATATAGTGTAATATATGAAGGAGAAAGTTAATGATAAACTGGAATCACATCTGATTTATTATCAGTGATATTATGAGTGTTCTATAATAAGTAAGAGATGCAGTGCATTAACGTAGGCCTTGGGTTAAGAACAATTTGATCATATTGCTTATATCAGTGCACTCTGCTGATCCTGTGGCTGTGTCTCAGCATCAGCACCCACAGGAGTGTTTGTAAAATGAGGTGTCAGTGGGAATTAGGCAGCGTCCGAGGGCTCAGGGAAAACCAGCATGGCAGAACAGGCCGATCCCAGTGCACTCACCCTAATCAGCTCCATCTCACAGCAGTCAGGAGCAGGAATTGGTGCTGATGTGGTGTTTATGTCAGAGGACCAGCACACAAAGGGATAATCGAGACTGATAGTCACAGCTACGCACACACAGGGCCATGTACACAAAACACCCACAACCTCTGCAGACTTGTGTAAATCGCAGCGCAGCATAAATCCAATACATTTATAGACATATATTACAGTATAAACTTTTTCGGATGAGAAATGCAGTAAATTCCCTTTATCTCCATTTTAAATTCTTTACTTTCCGGGCTTTATTTACTTCAGGGTGCTGGACACAGCACTTCAAAGCCTCTGTGCAAGTCTGAGATGTATAATATTATATTTATACATTTTTAAGCTTTGGGAAAGAAAACAACAAACAAACCAACAAAAACATTAAGGCAGTTAACCCCTCTAATGCAAATAACGCATCTGAAAGAGGGCTGTTTATATTTCACTTCTCTGATACATTAATCAAATGCTTCTCATTACACAGATGATTGGGAACCAATTATTCCTGGGCTGATATACAGTTTTTAATTAATCTGAATTTATGTAGCGTGTGGCGGGAATTGATATTGTTATTTTTAATCTAAGAGAATTTGACGCTGTTAATTGTTGCCGCTTTGGGGGCATGAAGCGTGCTGAGGCTCTGAAAGATGCACCAGTTTCTCCAGGCCTATGGGAGGCACTGTGAGGAGCTGTGAGAAGCCCAGGGGTGAGGTCAAGGCCGTGACAGGAGCGGCCTGTGCTGCACACCTCACTGGAGAGACAATTAGAGCCGACAGAGGAGAAGGATTACCTCGAGGAGTGATGAATTACCGCAGCCTCGTAGACAGACACATAAAACGGCCTCCGGTGCATTCCTCTAACGGACCTCCACCGTCCGGCACATGTGTTATGACAGCCAGGCCTCCGCAGACTCATAGTGGTTGATCTGCTCTCCAAAAAAAGAGAAAACGCTCCTTACAGAATTAGATGAGAACGTCTCCATGGTCTTTCATGAGTGTTTTGTCATATACTTAAATCCAGAAGGGAAAAATGGGGAAAAAACAAGACTGAAAACATAAAGAGGCTATGTATCAAGGACAGTGACTGCTAGCATTTGTAGAATGCAGGAAAAGGGTTTTGAAATTAGCATCAATTGAAAAGATGTAAAAATACTTCTGCAACCATTAACAGCCTTCTTAATTCTAATCGCAGACCCTTTATCTCATCCAAAGGTGTTCCAGTTTTTCCAAATGTTCTGATTTTTTTCTTCTGTGTAACCCAGATTTGACATGACAATAATTGGAAGCATTCAGTGCTAAGCTCCAGCCATGAATGACTGCTATTTAGGGGCCGCTAATCCTGTTTTTCAGCCAGAGCTCAGTGCTGTGAGTAATATGTGGGTGTGCGAGGCAGTTGGAGACTCCTAATACCCTGCTGTGATGTTCCTCTCTGGGCTTTGCGACCCATGGAAAAGCGCACGTTGACGTGGGCGGCTCTGAACAGTCACACACTGCTAATTGTCATTCTACATGGATAGCATACACAATTCTTCACTAGGTGGCTAAATTACCATTAACGGTGATCATCATTGAGACCATACTCACCATCATGACTGTCCCATTAATGACCATTTCCTATATCTTTACAACACATGCTCACCAATGCAATTCCAGCTGATGCAGAATTAAAATGACCCCCAGTAAAAACAGGTTCACAAGTTTTCTTCTTGTTTGTTTGCCAATGTCCTCGATTTGTATTCAGCTGAGCATCTGCCCCTGTACAGCTCAAACGAGACCCTGACCAGCAGCATCACCTCCCTCTTCCTGTTCCCTTTGTTCCTGCTGGTGCAGTCTCAGGGTCACCTGGCTTGTAGGTTATTTCTGATCCCTATCTACACTTTCAATAGAAGCTAGTGCCAAGGCCACAGCCATTAACATGGTCTGCTCCAGCATCTAAAACTGCATTCACTCAGTCCCACTGCGTCTGTGTGTATGTGTGTGTGAGACATGCTTTAAATGTGGGCATGTCTTTAAATAAAGCAGCAAAAGAATGTTGGTGAAGGCCACTGTTTGTCCTCTCTAGGTACTCTACAGTACTGTGCCATTTATTTTCTTTAAAAATGTCCATTAAGTATAAATTAGCTACATTTTAGCGTCAGGAAAGAAACAGAAAAAAAACAATAGAACAATAAACAACTAACAAAATTAAAAAAATCAATGGTGTCCATCCACAGATTCCATTCTTTTTTATACTGGCTTTCACTCATTTGAAAGAATCAGGAGGGACAGATTTCCACAATGTCATCCAGACTCACTTCTGTAAACATGAAAGATGATCAGCACATGGTTCTAAAGGTAGAAGCACATTCTTTTTTCTTCTTCTTTTTTCATGTCTGTTTGTTCTCAGAAAGGTCTTGCTGACAAATCTCTTCAGAAATAAAATGCTGGGTATTTTCTCAAAGCAGATGGACACATTTGGCAATTAATGTGATATAAAATTAATCAAAAACCATTCAATTTTTATTTATATAGCACTTTTTACAAATGATGCACAGTAGCTTTACAAGATCAGTATCAGAACAGATAACAATGTGAATCAGAAAGCCACGTGAGCAAGGCAAAGGCGACAGCGATAATATACTTCATTCATGTTAAAATAATTTACACATTGGAACAAAGTAAGCTTCATGCATTATTTCTGTACCCTGTGTGTTCAAAAGTATTTATCCACCTCTTCTAATAAATGGTTTCTGCTGCTTTCATTTTCACAAATTTGTCAGCAGTCGCACATAAGATAATGATGCTCAACATAGTGTCAACTAGAAGAGATTTTGTGATGCTAACCTATCCAAATATATTACCTCTCCTTACTGATGTTGTCATGGCTCAGTGCCACCAAATACTCACCGGAATGTTCTGAAATCTCATGTAAACCCTTTTCAGAAGAGTAGAAGACAATACTGCAATGAAGAGGAATGAGACGACCATTAATACCTTTCTGATGATCATTTCTGAAGAAATCTTCAGGTGTCCCTAAAATATTTGCCCTGTAGCATACCTCCTTAATCCACGGGCAGGGATTGTTCACTGTAACAACTTACAGAAAACAAAGTACTGTTTGCACAAACTGAATCCTATTTAAATCCTCTGTATTCATTTTTATTTAAATGTAGCTTGCCATTTCCTGTTGAAACCTGTATCCCCCCCCAGATATTCACAAGAAATATCAAATACAAAATTCACTGTAAGGCATTATGTGCATTTCCTTTTTCATTTACTCACATCCACATTTGTCAATTTATTTAAGCTGGAAATGTTTGCTTTATGAAGTGCAGAGTATTTCATTTACATTGATGTCATTTGGCATAATACAATGCTAAGCTAATGCAGTATTCAGAGTCTTGCCTTGGGACGTTTATTGGTGTGGGGTGGTTTTCTTGCCTGAGCTGAGCATCAAACCCCAGACTGCAGTGTGGATGGCAGTAGCGGTATATCATATTAAAATAAGCCTGGAAACATGAAAGTTTTCAGAGAAACATCGTGCACACCCGTGGCACTGCAGTGCATGTCCGTGAGTGTGCATGCTTGAGAGAGAGTGTAACCCCCAGCCGCTGCTGGCGGTCTCATTCCGCTGCTCAGGGGGGCTGCTTTCAGAGGAGGCTGCTGTGATTGGAGCAGTAATGGATTAGCCCTCTCTTTCTCACTGTGGGCCTCCAGATAAGGCTGGCATTCTCTCTCTCTCTCTCTCTGCCTCGCCAGGTCCTGGGTTATCTGCTGCAGGGCTTCACTGAGACAGAACCTCCGCCAAGACGGAAGCCGCAGTATTTCCAGCGTGTGTCAGGGTGTCGGTGACAGCTTCTTTAATGCAGATAAGCTGCTCTTTTCCTCTGCTCTGAGGAGAAGAAGAAAGGTCTGGTCAGAGTGTAACAGCTCCTCACACACAGGGAGGAGAGAGCCAGGCTATGTGGCTGATGGGCATCTCTATATTGCTGAGAACACAGTGAGGTGGGGGATTGGGGGTGCTGCAGAGTGGTGAAGGAGGCTTTTTAATTGCTCATTGTCCCCCAAAACTGCTCATTCAATTTGCATACAATTCCCGTAAAGAGGGAGCAACCGGGATGAAAAAGGCATGAGCAGCCAAATGGGAAGCGGCTGACAGTTTAATAGGGAAGTGCTTTGTGTGCTTTCCATTAAATCTCTCTGTGTCAATGTTTCTTTCAAAGGAGATAATGTAATATGGTGTGCAGATGATCTCAGGAGAAATTACAGTGTCTGCCAAAGTGAAATGCAGAGCTTAGTTGTAGTCCCTGCATGTGCAACTCACTTTAGCCCCTAAAGCATCATTGGTTATACTGTTATAGGGTAACTTTGGGCCGGGTATGAGTGAGACAGACTTCCAAACACATCCAAGTATGTTTAAGAATCATATGCAACTCTTCAGGCACCTCTGATGATGATGAATGGCATGTTTTACTGATTTTTCAAGTTCTCTCCAATTTAGACTTTGTTCAATACGTTTTAATCCCTGACATAGAGTGAGAGCTACAGTGCCATTATTTTATTGGTTTGAAGAGAACTGGAGGATTTTACATTTAATTATTGCTTTTGTGTTTGCTGCTTGTTAATGTAACCATAGATCTCCAGAAAACACTATCCTGCATAGTCTGGTAAATAACTGATATCACTGCGATGAGTGGTGTTTTTTCTAAACAATATTTAAGCCTCAATATCATTTTAAAATTAACTCACTGATGGTCTTACATATTGAAAAAGATGTAACTCCGTTTTTGTTGACTGTTAGTTTACTACGTCGTTTGAACACAGCAGCTCTCCGTCTTGTTGTGTGAATATTTAATGATGAACGGACCAATAGAAACGCTCTGAAATCACTTGGAATAAAATCAATTTACAACTCTCATTAAAAGTTAAATATTGAAGTTATGTAAAAACATAATTTTGGGAGCAGGCCCAAACTACTAAAAACTATATCTGAGTTCACACGTTTCAGCCTTTACTGATGTGGTCTGTACTAGCAAAGCTTCTTTTGAATAAGAGAGAATTTTTCACAGACAGTGACCCAAGGTGAGTTCAAACCCAGGACTGAGGTCAACCCCCGAGATCTTTGGCAGCAAATTACACTTAGCTCAAATGTTACACCATTTAGAAATATTTTCATAAGAAATGTTTTACATTTATTTATTTTTAGTCAGGGTGGCGCAGCAGGTAGTGTCGCAGTCACACAGCTCCAGGGACCTGGAGGTTGTGGGTTCGATTCCCGCTCCGGGTGACTGTCTGTGAGGAGTTGGTGTGTTCTCCCTGTGTCCATGTGGGTTTCCTCCGGGTGCTCTGGTTTCCTCCCACAGTCCAAAAAAAACACACGTTGGTAGGTGAATTGGCGACTCAAAAGTGTCAGTAGGTGTGAGTGAATGTGTCTGTGTTGCCCTGTGAAGGACTGGCGCCCCCTCCAGTGTGTGTTCCTGCTTTGCACCCAATGATTCCAGGTAGGCTCTGGACCCACCGCGACCCTGAACTGGATAAGCGGTTACAGATAATGAATGAAAGAATATTTTTAGTCATCTTCTATTTAGATAGATATTTTTAAGCCTGCCATTTACATTCCGTAAATATTTCCCAAAACTACATGGAGCAATGACTCATGATAATTGGATGTCTAAATATCATCTTATTCCAAGGCAACTGACCCATTATTATGCCATATTTTTAACTGATAAAAAAGCACATCAGTACATCATTATTTCAGTGTTTATACAATAGATAACTTGTGAAGTGCACACCATCAGATTTTTATATTAATACCCATGTCAATGAGTTAAAGCCTGCAACCCAAATATGGCCTTATACTGAAACTCCCTTGAAAATTATTTTTTCTGCCAGGTGGGTGTTATTTTGTTTGACTCTGCAGTGTGTTTGTGAAGGAGCTTGGAGAAAGACATGTTTGTAAAAGCTCTGAGTGTGGTGACAGATGGAGGTATGTATCAGAGTGACTCTATGCTGTAGACGGCTCTGTGTGAGTGTAGATGCTCTGTCCTCCTACAGCGGGCCACCTTCCATTACCTGCCATAGGGCAGTGAGTGGCCCTCCTAGATTGTGTTTAATAGTTTTCAGGGGAGTGAAAATAGCCTCCAGGCTCCCATAGCATATTGCAATCCAAACTCCAACCTCTTTCCATTGCCATGGCAACCTCTGCGTGAGTGTTTGTGCTGCCCAATTATCTCACATATTTGGAGGAGAGATGTGGGATACCTGCTGGCGCTGACCTATTGGGTTAGAGTCCTACTGGAAGAGCACGATTCCACTCAACTGATGGCTATCATGTATTTTTGTGGCTTCTCCAGGATACAACAATTTCTCACTGGATTGTGTTTCAGCGCCTGTGCAAATATTCACCTATCAGCCATGACATTTAAATTACCTCTTTTTGTCTACATGCTTTGTCCATTTCATCATCTCCACTTGCCATATGCACATCTTAGTTGTACAATTACATACTGGCTCTCCATAATAAAGAACTTGAGCAGTGACTCACAAACTCTTTCTACAGCACCCTTTTGTAGATCCTCCACTTTGACACACACATGCATGTTTTTGCATCTGAAATCTAATGGAATTTATTTTGAACATATTAATTCGTATCAAAATATGGATTTGGTGAAGACTATTCATAAACATGACCATTTTATGCAAACAGTGCTCAAACATCATTCATTTGCCTTGTTGTGTGATCCTAATTTGGGGGCCTCTGGACTGAACTCTGCAGCCACAGACATGCTACTTTCTCTGACTTTATGTCTAGAAGGTGGACCAACAAGGTGTGTGCAATAGAGTTGACTGGAGCACTGCTGTCCAATCCACTCCTGCAAAACACGCTAAGACACCATCACCATCTCAGTGTCACTCCCGTGCTGAGAAAGATCCATAACCACAAAAAAGATCCATAAAAAATACCTGGCCTGTGGCTAACAATGTATCTGCTATATGGAACTGATTAAATGGACAATGACATGTTCATGAGAAAATTTGGCACAGGAAAAATAACGTGAGTTTTAGTTGCAGTGTTTTGCTAACTGCATTAGCATACAATATGTGGAAGCATGGACTAACTTGTAGGCTAAATGCTGTTTAGTTGTGCTATTTATGTAAGTGTGTGTCAGACATGCATCCACTGAAAGTAAAAATCATGAAGGGAAATTGCTTGTCTATAAATTCCATTCGTGCGTAGATCATCACATTCTGTGCAGTCAGCATAAAAGGACAACTGACAATTATAAAGGTCACTGACAATTGCTGCTGTCTATTTACAGTGAAAACACCACTACTGTTTTATCTTTTGTTGTTTACGTCTCTCTATATATGTAAAGTCACAATACAATAAACAATGAGCTTCTCCTTTATCTCTAGTAGGAACAATTATCTAGGAACCAAGTAAAGAACACTGTTTCACAGTGGCAGAGTAAAGCTAACACCACCATGCTCAGTTCTCATTGGTTATTACCCAATTGCTTTGCTCCTAATTGGCATAAAGTATCTCCACTCAGATTTATCAAGTGGTTGACTCTGCCCACTTCACTTTACCAGTGTTCACGCTGCCTCCTGTCACTGGAAATCACTGGCTCTCACTGAAAATATTCAAATTACCCTACTGTCACAAATAAGTATCAGAATTAAATGATGAGTCTTGCAAATGTCATGTCAGGAAAGGTATTACTGATCTTCTGGCGTGAGGTGGTCAGAATGGCCATCTAAATCAGCCTTTCTTCGTTCTGGCCTTCCACTGGTGGTGCAAACCTCTATTGTCACGGACAACTCTGCTCATGCAAGATTCCCATTCATTGCAAAGCTATAGTCGGGAACAAAAAACTCAATATCTTCGTCATTGCATTAATAACTACTAATATTTAAAGATGGGGATTTTTTCCCTTCCCTTATTAAATTACTTCTTCTAAAGAAATGATCCAACAGCCAACAAAATATACAGTTGATGGGTGTGAAACTGCAAAAGAGTGGGGTGTGTGTGTGTGTGTGTGTGTGTGTGTGTGTGTGTGTGTTTTCACACAGGGACTCTTAAATAATATGAATTATTAAAATTGAGTGAGAGACAGATGGGGGTGGAGTGTGAGAAAAACATGTTGAGGCGAGTGAGCAAGAGTAAGAGAGAGAGAGAGAGAGAAAGAGAGAGAGAGAGAATGGTCTTCTTTTTCATACTAACAAGCTCTTAGATCAAAAGATGAGTTGAGGATTTGGAGTTTTCTCAGTCCTCTCTAAGTGCCCTTTCCGTCCTTTTTTCTCTATGTTTTCAGTCTTTTTCTTCACTTTTTTTCCCTCTCCTCATGCAGAGGTGCAGTCTCCCTGAAAACCAGCTTTAAATGGATGCTTTTGAAAATATAACAGTGCGAAAACACTGCCTGACATGATTAGCATGATTAGGATTCAGGAACATGGCCAAATCTGCAAGCTGAAAATATGAGTATCATTTCTTTAATTTCTTCTGGAAAATCAAGTGAGGAAAATAGTATTGTGAGACAGATGCCAAGAGAAGGACGGAAAATAATATGTACAGCTGTGAAAGTCTGCATAAGAATAAGGTTTAGGCAACGTAGCTGCGGGTAGCATGATTGAAAGCTTTCTATTTTAAATGCAATAGCCATCCATTCCAATATATGCATTTAAACGTCTACAACATTCATTTCTCACCTTGAAGGGTTTAATTAAATGAAGTTAGACAGGAGCGCACTGTGTTTTGTCTAAATATATCCCATAATGTGGTTCAGGGGCACCAGCTCAACCCCTGGAGGACTAGCAATGACAGACGTGATGTTAAAAAAAAAAGGAGCCAGCTCTGCACAGAAAGGGAAAGCAGATGTGAAAGAAGCAGCTTCTTCCCTTGATTAATGTCCCCCAGCAGTTTACCACTGAAGACTTCAAATGGTAGTTTGATGTTCATGCTACATGAACAGAGGAGCTGTACTTATGAGCAGTACCATGGGATGAGATGTGGCTTATTGCTTTATCAATGAACATGAAAATGGTGTGGCAAGACTGAACAGTTATTTGAAGGAATTAGTCAAGGGGAATTGTATATGCCTTAATGCTCTAATAGTGTTTACCGTAGTAATGACCTTAAACTCTTGTTAATTTAAGACGACCCATGTCTACGAATATTGTCAGTGCAATTTATCTGGCAAATGTTTGCTATCCATCTTTACCAAGGGTTTATTATGTATGTTGGCGAAGAGCGAGCGACTGAATGAGAAAGAGAGTGTGCATACAATCCTTATTACAGCATTCCTGATACCCTTTAAAAACTCAATTTTTGTAGGTAATGGCAAAACACAGATAATGTGTCATCTACGACAGTCAGAATATAACAAGCTTGCTACATGAGTTCTGCCAAAATCTCATTTGTGTGGAGAGAGAATGATAGCTGAATGATATCGGAGCATCTCTTATTCAGCAGGGCTATTAACTTTTATGTGCTGTGCTTTAGTTGCTAAATCTAGCGTGAGAAATCAATGAAGCAGCTCCAAATTATGTATGTTTAATGTATCTGAAACGGGATATGAATTTTGATATGCACGTGTGCAACAAAGTCCCTCTTTTGTAGTCCCCCGGCCCCTTTCATGCACACCTGTCCATCACTCTTCTATCGCTGTATGCGTTGAACCAGCAGGATTGGGGATGGATTGTTTGACCCTGTACCTGTAGACTTTTCACATCAGTTACAAACTATAAGCCTTGTTGTTCATCAGCATGCTTGATTCGATCACTCAATTTGACTCAAAGCTAATAACTAGCAAGCAACTAAACATATGGCTATGGGACAATGCATATATACAAGACTGCTTTATATTATTTACTGGCCATAGGATACATGACCCCCCAGTCTCCTAAGCAGCAGCGAGCTGTACAAGATCATTATGGATGTGGAGCATGAGACACCAAATAGCAGGGAGCTGTGGCAGCCCACTGCCCGGTTAAGCCTACCCTCAAAGGCAAACATAGCTTGTGTGGATACACATCATTGGAGCAGCTTTACCGTGTCCTCCGAGTGACCTGGCGAGCCGTTAGGACCCGCCGCCCTCAAACCTCATTAATGCACTGAGCTCGTCTGTATTCAGAAGCTGCCTCAATGTAATGCAGAGCTCACATTGCCTCCTCTCCAAGCTGCACACCTCCTCCTCGTCCTCCTCATCCGTCATCCTCAAGCAGATACACAGCGTCTCATCTGATCTCACAGCACAGCTACTCTATATGCACGCTGTCTCTTCCGGCTCTGTGGTCCACGCACACAGATAGGCGCATCTGATTCAGTGACTGAAGTTGGACGAAAGGTAGCAACAGCTGACAACACAAAACATGTTTCTCAGCTCCTGGTTGGTCAAACTGGAATTTCTGTGCAGGAGGAGGCAATTTGTGAATGCTACATTCAAACCAGTAGCAGAAAAGCAAACATTCGAGGTGCTGACATATTTTCCAGCAAAATGACCCCAGTAACCAGAGGTCTGGGTAAACTATCCTAAATTCATTCTCAAGAAAAATTGCAAGACATTTTGCCCACTCATATTCACAATTAATGCTAGCACACATGCACACACTGATGAATTTTTCTTGCAATGGGCTTTTCATGGATCAGTTCAGGCCATGGGCATAAGGCTGGCTTCACTTTCCCATGAGAAAGCAAACCCCTGTCCAGCAAGATTTCAGCTATTTTAACTAGCATTGCTAATGACTGCTTTGCCTAGCAGCTAATGATATTAGCAAATGAAAGTAAATGAGCATATGTGTGTGTCTCTGTGGTGAAGCTGTTTTAAACTACATACTGAACATTTACATACTAAAAACTAAATTTGGTTAATAATATGCCCACAGGTGCCTTTGGCCTCTTTTCTGAAGAAGTTCTTTTTCTCATAAGGATCAGTTGAAATGAAACGCTGCGGGATGTGTAACCTATAAAAATGTCTGTGCAACATGTCTGTGCTCAGTTCACATTTTGGCCCCTCATCATTAAGCTGTCCTACATTTTGACCTTAAGTCATTCTGGAAGATTAATTTTATTATTTAGAAAAGGCCAAGCACATACATTAGGGCAGTATCATATTAGGCTTAAAGGATCAATAATCACCTCCGGCTGTCTTAACTTCAGTCTCATCAGATATATAAACAGCTCAAAACACTCACTTTCATATCTATCAATCACTCAGGGTTTTTTATGCGGATTAAAATTTGTCTTCACCAAAACATTTAAATGTTGGACAAAGTCTTGATGGACAAAGAGTCGAATTATGCAAAGACTATTGTTCATAGAATATCACAAAAATGTGTATCAGCCTGGCTTATCTTATCCCTTAATTTTAACATTCAATTAACTGAAAAACAGATAATAAATATGTGGAAAATCACAAGACCATCTCAAGACAATGGAAACAAATAGGATTCCTAATATCCTTGATAGCAGACGCATTCAGGTGAAACCTGTCTCACTTTTGGCACTTATAGTCCAGTTACAGCACTGGCAAATATTGTGGGAGCCAAACATGAGCCAACTGTCATAAGCCAGGCTTGACTTGTTGTTAAGGCACGTGATTTGTGGGCCATATATCGATTTAGAATCTGCCTTTGCTGGGATCCAGGGCCTATCTTTTTTCGTGGTCTTCAAGATCTCTGCACAAAACCTTTCCCAAATGAATCTAAGACTCGCCAAGTATAGAATCTAACAGAAGAACTGAAGCTTTCATCTAGAACAGAACTTGTATGACGCCAAAAGTTTATCACAGACTGTCAGAACATCTACATTCAGCTTTCTATTTCTAGTCACATCTGGCATCACTATAACTGAATCTGTCTCAGCAGCTTCACTGAATGAATTTCCTCATCTGCGTTAATTTGAAAATCAAGACAGTTTTCTAGGGGCAGAGTATACAACAAATTTGTTGATTTTCAAATTAACACAGATGAAGAAATCCATTCAGTGAAGCTGCTGCATGTATTTAAACTAATGACCTTACATTTTAACAGTGAAGTTTCCTGCAGTTATATGGTTTATGATGAACATATGTTAGAATTTTATGTGCATGATGCATGTGCTTACATGACAGTGGCTGTGAATTAAAGCCAGAACCACAGTGTTCATGAGATAGGGGAGAACTCTGTTTTTCTTTTTAAATACTGTAATTATATTTTTTTAAAAATGTAAAATGTTTACTCATTGCCAATTCCACCCAAATCATATGTTGCTACCAAGCTGTGAAGGTGAATCAGCTGCTTCTATTCACCTGCTCCCAACACATTTTCACTGAAAAGCTCAACATACTTGGAGTAGTAATTTAATTGCCCAACTGATACTGTCACAGCTGGGCAGGGAGGCGAGGAGGCGGACGTACATGCAAGGAATGTTTATTTACAAAAATAAAGCAAACAACAAAACGACTCAATCAGAAAACAAACACGAGCAGAGAGCTAGAAACAACTGAACAGAACTAAGACAGTAACAAACATGAGACGGCCCTTAACTATGACACAGAAACATACACCTACACACAACACCAGACCAAAAAACTGAAACCTAGGGGTAATATAAGCAGGATCACAGCCACGCAACACCTGGGTAGGATAACGAGAGGGTAGGACCACAAAGGAGGCACAGGTGAGAACACTGATTACAAGGTGGGGGGACTAAGGCAGGGCTAAGGTGAAGCTAAGGCGGAGACAAGAACCAAAACAAACACAAAGCCATGTGCTAAAGGAGCACATGGTAGACAAGGGAACTCAGAAAACACAGAAACAGAGCAGGAAGTGTGACAGATACATATTTTTTTAATGATAAAGCTTGTTTGGGGTTCTTACATTTTAGATGTCATGTGTGAGAAATATTTATAGGCTACAAATAAAGAGTAGAATTGCCACTTAACTCATTCTCTAGCGAAGTCACAGGGTATTAACGTAGTTCAGGCTTTAACTGTTGCACAGAGAATTGCCTTTGGTTTGTATAAACAGTTCTGACTGTACTGAGTAGGTAATTAAGACATTATTAGTTAAAAGATTTATCTTTTTCTTGTTTGGATATTTGGCTATTTATCCCCCACTGAACTGGCACCACCAGGCCTATAAACACACTTTTAATAATCTTGTTATTGTGCTTTATTATGTAATGCCAGTCCTTAGTTTAGTACAGTTCCTCAGATATATTCTTCTCATAAACCTGGTGTGGCAAAAAGAATGAGACTCAAAATTACTGTCATTTAATGCTCATTAGCACCTTTCAGTTCCCACCGATTCTCTGAAAGAGTGGGTGTTGGTGTGTGTCATAAACAAAACAGTGGATTATATTTCAATTCACTTAATGTAAAAGCATATCAAATGATAAAATACTATACCGTGCACTTTTAACAGATTTCAAGGCACCATAATTCACTGCATCAAATGTGCTTAAAATGTGAATGAGTAAGATAAAAAAATACTGATCAAATATTTATCCATGGCCTCACATTTCGACCTTTCAGAGTCAGAGGTGGTGGAAGTAAATCATAGAGTGGCTTGTTATGGGGACTTTCGTACCAAACATACATCCTGCAGGACAGGGCAGGCCCAATGATTAAAAATTCTTCTTCTAAAATTTAGCATTATAATGATAAATCTGTACAGTCTCTTAAAATAGAATGTCTCAAATAACCATTCTTTCATTCATCTTCTCTAACGGCTTCATCCTGAAAGGGCAGAATCACAGTCAGGAAAGAGTCCCAAATCTATCCAAGCAGCACAGTTACTCACACTCGCTCAGTTACTTACATACTCACACATGTAGATGATTTCACACGGCTAAGCCTCCTACCAACATGTGTTTTTGAATTGTAGGATAGAGGAAAATGAGATGTGTGAGTGTGTATAAGAAATTTTGTGTTTATATATTTGTGAGTGTTATGTGTACACACACACACACCTCTAATTCATACACTGAAGTAAATAAGCAAAGCCTAAGCCTGGAGTCAGCCTTAAATACAGTAATTAAGTCAACCTATTTTCAGGGGTTCACCTTTAACTAAAGCCAGCTGATGTTCGACCTGAATGTGGGCAGTCTACACCAGTGCATTCCCCAGGCAGCATTTAAAGCATCAACAAGCCATCTGTTATGCAGCCTCAGTTAGAGTCCACAAGGTTATTTCATCAAATTTTCCAAATATTTCATGTTTTCTAAAACAGCTGAAATCTATCTAAGATTGCAGTGAACAATTTTGGTTCAAGATGAAAAATGTATTCTTGATCCATATTCCTGTTTTATCGGAATACAAGAGGCCTGCACAGAGTAAAACAGCACAACAAATAGCAGAGTATGTCCTTTCAGCCAACAGCTGCCGCTTCATCACAATGTCACCTCCTCACAGAAGGTAAACACATTCCAGATCCAATCACCAATAGAGCCCATGGCAATCAGGTTTGTGTTTGTTTATATATGTGTGTGTGTGTGTGTGTGTCCACTCCTCCAGGGCTGATAACCTCTCTAGAACCCCCATTAACCACAAGCAGAGCAGCAGAGGGTCTTATCAAGCTCACAGACTGACAGCACATACACACACTCACTTTTTCTCACTCCATCTGCATGCGAGAATGTGTGTTTCTGTCTGACAACCAATGTTTAGAACATTGCCATCATCTACACAAACTTTCATTAAAATTGAAAACGTCAGTGGCACCAGACATTTCTAGTCTGCTTGTTGTACTGGGGCACACACAGCGTTTAGAGGGGCACGGATACCACTCGCAAACCAGTCTGTGCAAAAATGTGCCTCTGCTTCAAGAGTTTATCACTAAACTGGGCAGTATGGTGTTCTAATAATAAATAAATTATTATTTATTAATTTCATTCTGTTTATGTGATTTCTTTGAAGAAATAAAATCAAACAAATTAAACATTTGCCAAAACTGCATCCATCTGATATACACAGAAAATGTGAGAGAATGGTTACTAACATCCTGCAGGCCCTAATTTAATGACATTGTCTAGAATTCAACAAAAAGAACATGCCCAGTAGGAGTTCTCTTGGTTGATGTTACATGCCTTACTTTTATTTACTGAGGGCGTGGAATGTCAGACTGTTTGATTTAGTTGTGTACTTTGGTAGATTGTACGTGTCTATAACCAAAATATATCGCCATGACCCATAATTACCTTGTGTGTCGCGCTGCTGACCTTCTTTTAAATATTTCCCAAGGTCCTTTACTCAGTGCCAAATGAAAAAAAAAATCCCATTCTAAAAAGGCTGACTGACAGCATTTCCTGCTAAAGACTTTGGAAAGACGCTTGGCATTATGGGAAATGTAGTGCCAGTAGTGAATATGCGTGGGGTGTTCTGTAGTAATCCAGAAAAAAATCCATGATAAAACCGACGTTTTATCCGACGTGATTTCACACTCACTGTGTGACTGTATGAATTTACTGAAGTATTTCCATTTTGGGCAACTTTTTACTTTACACTTCATTTCAGAGTCAAATAGCTTACTATTCACCTCACTATCTACATTATGAAAATCTGCCGTTCCTTTTGGTGTGTATGAGGGTCAAGTCGAAACATACATATCTCCGAGCGGAACCTTTGCCAGGAGGTGGACAGATACAGTCGGAACGATAAAACAATCGAACCTCAAAACCAATAAAAAGGGAGACTATTTTAACTGTTTTGCATATTTGAGACTGTAAGTAATCACTTGTTTCAGTTCTTAGAACCGTTATGAAATAACAAAATGATGGGTACATTTAGAGACAGAAGTGACTACCATTCATTCATATTGTAGTCCCCAACAGTTTGAAGAAAGCTCATGAAACTTTAGGTTTTGCTCATAAATCACTTTTATTGACCACTTGGGACTAGCAGTCCTTTACAGGGGAAATACAACTATTCCTTCTCTGCAAATGAAAAACAAATTGCTCTTCCGGAGCTCCCCTTCTCCGCCTCTGACAGCCCCAACCCCCCTGATCCCCTCTAGCGTCTAGCCCCACAGTGAGTGCCTAAAATTGCCCCAAACAACAGCCCAAAGACGTAAGAACATAACACAACATTAACTTTTTAACCAAATCCCGCTACTCCTCCACCTACAACACTAAACAGACATACGCTCGCTCCCGCACAGCATTATGGGAGTGTTATACGCCACAATATTAATCACTCCAAACTGAGGGTGAGAACCAGTTTCAGGTTTATTTAACAGCGTTTAACAATTTACATTGTAAATTAACACAGTACTTAAATCGATGTCAAAACCAGAAATATTCCTAAAGCTGAAAACAATACAGTGAGATAAACAAGTCCAAAGGCAAAAAAAAAAAAAAAAATGTCAGAAAAACTAAGTGTATTTAAGAAACAGATGGCTTGGGTTTGCAGAAATAGCCAAAACAATATGCCTACTTTACAACTATGAAGACAAAACCGAGAGCTTAAATTAACTTTTTTAACCTTAAAATTACAGCTTCAAACTTATTGTGATGCTTCACTGAGCTGTAATAGGGAGAATAGAGCCTCTGTCAATGCTAATCTTGCCTTAGCACTGCAGAAGCAGCACTTTTGGAGGAGGCACATTTTTCCTGTGTGTTACCACTCCTCATTTCGAGTTTACATTTTTTTTTCTGAGAAATCCATATTTTTCCTTCGTTTCACATTTTTATTAATTCTCTGACATCCAAACCACACAGCAAATTCACCAGTGTTAAATCAACACTGGGAGTGCTAACAATGAGAGTGTTGACAGGTTTACATTTTTACACTAATGGTGTTGATTTAACACTGGTGAATTTGCTGTGCAATGTCTAAGAAAATCTCTTGGTGAATTTGCTGCTGTCTGCAGTCTCTATAGTTTGAAGGAGTTCATGTGTTTGGACTTCCTCTCCTCAGTTCACCTTGATCCATGTTTGTCTGACTGTGGACTAATCACAGTTATTGCAGTCTGTGTCGAAGCGACACATAGTTACTTGTATTTTTTTGGAGAGGTGCAAGTCAGGCTATGGCATAGAGTTTGGTTCGATGTGTGCCCTACAGCGTACGTTCGATGCAGAATCATAAATTGGGCTTAATACTCAGGAGACAGCAACATCTATTTGTTTGTAGGGGAAATACATTTGGTGTATGTGACAGTTGATATAATATTCACTGTAATTCATCTTTGGCTGTGTCTGTTGTGTTCATCAGTGTCAGACTAATTAATCCCATTCTATAAAAAGACCGGTGAACCAAGAGTGATACTAGATTCTTTTCACCTACATGAATTAAACATGAATCTTCTTACTAAAAGGAAAATAATACATTAGGACCATAATAAATCATGGTAATTTTACATTTGATACTTAAGTACATTTGAAGGTAAATATTTTTGTACTTTTACTCAAGTGGAGATATAAATCAAAGACTTCTACTTTCACTGGAGTAATATTTTAGAGTGTCTGTACTTTAACTCAAGTACATGTTTTGTGTATTTTGTCCACCACTCAATACAGTAAAGATATCTATTTTGTTTTTAACAGAAAACTGTGTATTATTGTCCAAATTTAAAATTGTATCCCCCTTAGTCCTGTTCCTTCTCAACTTAGATGGGAAAAGCTTATCTTAAAAGCTAAAGTTAGCAAAGCAATCTATTGAGATGCAGTACATGGCCAAAATTTGTTGACCACTGCTTATACATTGATTCAAAAATCAGTAGTACTACTAGGTTGTTCCTCCCACTTTTGAAGCTGTAACTGCCTCAATTTTCTGGGATGTTTTTTTCACTAGATACTAGATGTTGGTTCTTTGTTGTTGGAATTTGATTGCATTCAGGCACAAAGCTCCAGAAAATCTCAGATTCTCATGCTGGGTAATTCATTCTGAATGACTAACATCACTCCATTCATTCATTATCTGTAACTGTTTATTCAGTTCAGGGTCGTGGTGGGTGTGGAGCCTTACCAGAATCACTGGGCGCAAGGCTGGAACACACCCTGGAGGGGGAGCCAGTCCTTCACTTGGCAACATCACTCCAACCCATCCCAAATGTATTGGAAAACACAGTGCCAATGCTGGGGGGCTTTTTACCTCTTTAGCTAAATGCTGACATTGGGCAGAGTTACCAAAGGTTCATAGTCTCATACTGTTTTTCACTTCTTTTCTGTGGCGATTATACAGTGTGTGTGTGTGTTTATGCACAACCTAACTCAAAACATGAGAATGAGTTTTTGGAAATGTTTATATTACAGTTTAAGGGAGTCTACAGACAACGGAAACCACAGTTTACTTCCATAGTTTTATGTTAATACCGTGGCATTAGCCACAGATTTGGGGCCTGGACTTGCTGCTGCTTATAGAGGCTGGTCACAGTATATACTGCTGCCCCCCTGGACTGTTCAGACTGATTTTGGGGTTATTTTGGGGAGGTGAATGGTTGTGCATATTTGTTTTGCAATGATGTGTGTGTGTGTGTGTGTGTGTGTGTGTGTGCGTGTGAGTGGGTGGCTGGTGTGTTGCCAGATTGTGTGTGAACTTGTTCATCCTCTACTAGGGTCGTGAGGTGTGGGACAAATTCACTTTACTCTTGCTCCAGCATGATGCCTTTTCTTGCTCTGTGTTTTTGCTCTTGTTCACTGTGCCCATTTGAGGGCATGACGTAGAGCTCCTTTGAGCAGAACGGCTGTATCTCCTGACCTCTTCTTTTAAGCTCTTTATAATGCTTTGCATTTGAAAAATTGGTTTTGAAGCAGAAAAATTTGAATTGTGTAATATTCAGTCTGCAGAGTAAAACAAAAAGGAAACATGTAATACAGAACATATTCATTCATTCATTCATTATCTGTAAGCGCTTATCCAGTTCAGGGTCGCGGTGGGTCCAGAGCCTACCCAGAATCATTGGGCGCAAGGCGGGAGTACACCCTGGAGGGGGCTACAGAACATATTGTCATATTGAAACATCACATCGAACCTGAATCTAATTGTATCATTCCACCCCTGGTGTATTGTCCACATTTATCGCAGCTTGTAGCTGTTTTACAAAGCTGTGCAGGGAAGGTACACACAGTGTACAAAGTGGCATACGCAGAGGGAAGAGAGGCCATAAAACACGAGAGCCCCACACGATGACTGACATTTAGAAAAATGATCAATACTTAGAGAAGCAGTTGTATTACCATAGAGTTTACAGCACCAAGATTTATCTTAGCCCCAGGCAAAGGTAAGATTAAGGGAGCATGAGGCTGCCGAGACGGCCCAGCTCGTAAAACACCAGGCCATTATCGTCATGGCTGTAATGCAGGGCTTAACATTCAAGATATCAATTTCATTCCGTTACGGCCTTGGTATCCATTTGGAATTCAGTTACTGTTCCAGACTGGTGAGAGAACAAGAGCGAAAGAGAGCGAGAGACAGAGAGAGAAACTTGGAAAGGGGCTCCCCAGCTGCTCGCCAATCGCTGTAATGGCTGTAATTTTCACCACATACAGGGCAATGCTGCCGCAGGAGACTATTACAATAAAGAATCGTTGTTTCTTTAACATTTTATAACAAGCCACCACTGAGACAGAGTTCAGATCAGGGGTCAGGTTTGTGGGGGTCCACGAGAGGGGGCTAGTCAAGGAGTGAGGAGAGAGGACAATGTAAGCCATGTAATGAACATTTCATATGCAGATCCCGGTCGCCAGGTGAGCATGGTGCCATTGTTCTCAGCAGTGCCAGACAGAGGCATGAAAGAAAAATATGACATTTCATTGGTTAAAATGAGTGACTAATTATAGCATTCCATCCCTTGCTGTCACCGGGTTCTGCAATGATTTAAGCAGTAACTGTGTTACAGTGACTCAACACACCACACCATCAACATTGCACAATAGACATCCATTCAACTCAGACACACAAACAGAAATCTAAATGCATTTTCCTTGGTCATTGTTTAATATGTCCAAAATACACATTAACTACAGCTTCCACTATTTTCAGGACACGTGAAGTGCATATATTTGTAGCAGAGATATTTTTCTTCACCCCCACAGTTCAGTCTTAGAAGTTGGCTGCATTTCCTGGTATTATTCAGGATTCAATAATCTCTAACCCATATATGATGTGATGTTGAGGTCTGGTCCCTGAGAGGATCACCAGAGGTTTCTTCATTGAATAAATAAAACCTCTATTTTGTCCTCAGTATTGGAATCCTGACACAAACACATCCTTTCAGACCTATTCATTCATTAATTAATTAATTGTTTGTCTGAAACCGCTTATTCGTTTCTGGTCACGGTGGGTCCGGAGCCTACCATGGAAATCACTGGGCGCAAGGTGGAAACACACCCTGGAGGGGGCGCCAGTCCTTTACAGGGCGACACACACACACTCACACATATGGACACATTTGAGTCACCAATCCACCAACCAATGTGTGTTTTTGAACCGTGGGAGGAAACCCACGCGGACACAGGGAGAACACACCAAACTCCTCACAGACAATCACCCAGAGCGGGATTTGAACCCACAACCTCCAGGTCTTTCAGACCCAATATTTCAAAATGCCTTCACGCACTGGAAAGTTGTACAGAAGTACCTGTGGCTTTTTACAGATCTGAAGTGAGAGTGGAGCTTGATTTAAAACTCTGAGAAGGTAGTTCCTCTGAATTATCTTCTGATTATTAAACTGTTGAGCACAGGAAGATAGTTGAGGTCTACTTGGAGGTGCACACATCCAAGGAGCTTCTTTTCTCCCATTATTTATCTTAGTTCTTTAGAAAATAGATTATCTCCTGTCAAATATATTGTGCTGACTGCTCAAACCTTCACGCAGTACTGTATATATAGCATCACATTTACTGCAGTTGATAAGCATATGTAGTGAGATGTTTAGGAGTGAGTAATGGAGGAGTAATGGGGCAGAAATGTGTTGTAGGAGGTATTAGTCACTGGTCTGAAGTGCAGTGGCTTCACGGCCAGTTCTTCAGGCAGCGTGAGGACGAGGCTCTCTGTAGAACACCTGTTCCTCAGCACCAGATGGTCTGGACCTGTGTTTACAAACACAGAGTTACCACAGAGACTATGCAGAGCTGTGTGTGGACACACTTTCAATTCATTAATGAAAAAGAGTGAAAGAGCCATGTCTGAAAGGCATTTATTCAAACAGCTCACCGGCAGCCTGCCAAAAAGTAGATGCAAATCAGCAGCACAAATTCCTAACTCAGATGTTCCTGCATGGACATATTTATTCCTCAATGGCTGGAAAATCATTGGCATCAATAAATTTCTCGCAGTTGATATGCAGCAGAAGTTTTGTTGATGGAGAGGTATGCTTGAAAAGGTCAAATGGTGCCTGTAAATCAAATGACCTTTTTGAGGATTTAAGGAGCTCAAATCCAACATATTGGTCTACACATAGTCTGCAAGACTCCAAGGAGGTTTTACAACAGCAGCGCCAAGCTGGATTATATACTTGGGTGCATAGTTTATTACTGTGTGTGAATAATTCAATAAACAGAAAACCCCACAAACATAAGAGCATTAACAGTTCTAGCAGAGCGGCGGCCTGCAGGTAGCAGGGTGGAGAGAAATGTAGTCTCCTGTAAGAAGCACAGGATTAAAGAAAAAAATTAAATGTGTGCAAGTTTAATATTTAAGGTTAGGTTTAATATATTTGAGGATTAATTGTTGACTTTGGTCACTGGTAAATTCAGTTTTTTGAGCCAGAAATGGCCAGGTTTTATGGGGGAAAATATATATCACTGACTGCAACACTGAAATATATCTAATCAGCTTACTGTACAAGAACATGAATATAGTGTGTTTCTTGCAACCACATACTAAATGAGATTTGGGTACAATGGGTGTACTTTATGGAGAGTGACTTTTCATTGGCTGAACACACTGGAGACTGGACTTCAAACCCAGCACTGGCTCATGCATGCTTTACAATCAATGTAAAACAGCTATATATTTTCCTCTTTAAAAACAGTTCCCTTGATTTCCAGATCAGGTCAAGAACACTGCAACATTTCATTGTCCCAGTGGATTCAGTGCATTTCCCCACTTGTTGTAGTTGTACAGGATTTCTGAGAGGACATGATGGGGAGAGTGGAGTTTAAAGCCAGAAAGAGAGTCTAGGGAGAAGCCATTGAAGTTTTATGATTCTCTTGTGCCATTTGGTGGACAGTAAATGAAGTTCTACTGAAGTGATCCTGGACCTTTCTGTCCCTGCCTCAGAAGATGGGAGTGCTTTCTATACAACAAAATCCACACAGAGTGAAAGTGTGAAACTCGGTTCCTAAGTGTACTTTCTTGGGCTTTTTGTCAAAGGGCCCTTGAGAGAGCCTTTGACCTCAAAACTGTAGTGTAGTGATTCACTCATGTCTTATATAGGAGAATGTGACACATGGTACCTGCAGTGGGTAGAAGAGCCAGATGAACTGCAGTTAAGGAGGATATTTATGGTTCCTGCTTCAGAACAGACAAAGTAATTCAGTATGAATGAGTGGAAATCACACGGCTATGTTAATGCTCAGAGGTGTAATGTGTTTAAAATGGCTCCAAAAGAAACTTCCCATGTTGCGCTCACCTGGCCGGGACATGCCATTATTATATTATTATTATTATTATTATTATTATTATTATTATTTTGATTACTATATATTTTTTTTATTTAAATAACCTTGTGTGTGTGAGACTTTATTACAAAATTCACTGTAATAATGCCACTGTGTACCTCCATTTTTGTGGCTTTTTAGTTTATTGCATCATATGAATAGAGCATTTTTCCCGTCACACTGTGAAGATGAATGAACCAATAGAAATGCTCCAGAGTTTCAACAAAATAAAGTCTTTTTACATAGACTTTCATTTAATGTTAAAAATGTTTTCCTTCCCCTGAAAAATGATTGTTTTGAAGATACATTTATTTGAAATGTAAAATGTGCAAAAATTAAATTTCCTTGGACAGCGACAATATTCAACCTCATGACCATAATGTCATCTATTTGCTTTCTAACTGCATTCAACAAGAAGAAATTCCAAGCAGACCACCCCAAATCCCTTTTCTAATCTTCAGTATACATCATTAGAAGATGGTTTTCACACCCCTTTAAGCCTGAAAATCTCCCTCTAAGGTGCTGTAGGACTTGAGGTAAACGTGAACAATGGATGCAGTACCAATGATTAAAGTGGGTTTAGAACCGCATTTTAACCATTTAAAAAAGAAACTATTTTTCAACACAAACGTTTTTACTTATTTTTTTTACATTGTTCCGTGAGTCATACTTGACCACTGCAAGAACATTTAATTCTAATGGTGCACAATACTTTTTCACCGTTTAAAATTCTACCTCCTGAGATTCTGCCAACTGCAAACAAACAAACACACAGATTTCTAACCAAATGCTTATTCCTGCTCATTAAAAATGAAGGAGCAAATACCAGTGCAACTCGTAAATAAATATTTATAACGTATGGCTTGACATTTACATTCAGCATGTTGAAAACATTCATTATAACGGAGCATACTGATATGATTGAAGTCTGTCAAATTATTAGCCTGTGGACAGGGAAGGACAGTGCCTCTGCTAATGGTCACTTGCTACAGTAGCTGAGAGAGATCAGCACACTGATATGCTGTAAATTTTTGATGAGATGGTGCTGGCACTATAGTCAAGGTGTCAGGCTCCAGACTAACACCCCCTGAAGATTTAGAGACTACCAAGTAGCCAAGCCCCCTGGTGGCTCCAGACGTCCCCCACTCAACAGAAAGTGCAATACCTGTAGGATTTGTACCTGCAGAAAATGCATGAAAGGCAACGGTGGAAGTGTATACACATGGCAAATAATAAAATTCCCACTCTTTGATAGTGGATCGAAGGCTGGAGCATCTGCATAGATGTGGCTGTGGCGAGGGTAAACCAGCATTATTTACAGCTGCTGGTGATTCATGGCTGATGAGTTCAGCAGCACATCACAGGCCTCATTCATTAGTAAAGACATCTGGACCACTGCAGTCAACAGTGGTGAATAATGCATTGACAGGGCCCCAGCGTTCTAGCCCTGCCTCAATCACCTACACACACACCAACACACACTCCAAAATCCAACTTCAAGTTTTCATTCAATTAGAGCAAATCAATAGAATGAAACAGAAAAACCATAAGAGCACAGAGCTGCTGCTCTTTGAAGTGCCCTGTTCATTAGGGCACAGTCTTTCATGAGGTGTTCACAAATAAACTAAACAAGTGCACAGCTATTCACAGAAACACACACACACACACACACACACAGTGATCCCGATTAAACAGAGTTATGGTTTTGTTCTTGATCCATGGCAACTGCTGAGTTTTTCTTTTTTTAAACACAGAAAGCAGCACTGTTACACTACTCTGTTTCTATAATTTGCAGATCCTTTTGTTTAAAAAAGTATTAAGTGCTCTGTAGAATTATTTTTAAAACCATAACTACCATAATTTTCATTGCAGTAAGATGTTCCTATGCCATATACTTTCTCTCTCACATTCTTTCTGCAATGTTCTGGAAGAACCATATTTGGTTCCCTACAGAACATTTCTATATCGGGTTCTTTGGGTATCTATTTTTGTAAAAAAAAAAAAAAAGTGAGATTGTAGAGGAGCATTTGGTTACTCCAGATAATCTTAAGCATATAATATTCACCCTCTTGATTCTATTCCATTAAGCATGGTTTCTGAGGAAGTAGAAATGGTTTTGTTTCTATATTTTCTGAAAGAACAAATTATGGCACCTCTTTATTAGGAAAGTATAAGTGAATAATTAGTTAATATTTGATTAATTATTGTCATAATTAATTAATTAATCATTAATATTCTTATATCCTTATTTAAGGGCGTAAGCCAAAGATGCTGGGCTTAAAGCAAATAAACACATTTTCCAAATTGGTTATAGTCGTTGTCCATAGAAAAACATGTGTCTCCATTTTGTGGATTTTTGGCTTTTAACACAGCAGCTGTCTTTCACATTGTGTGAACATTTCATTAATGGAGCAATGGAAATTATTTTTACATTGACTCCCAATGAAGGTTAAGAAAGGGTTTTTCCATTTTATTAAAACTTTGAGATGAATCTTATGTAAAATGTCTGTGCAAAGGTTACAAAACCATTTCTAAATGAAGAAACATTTAAAATAAAAGTTTCTTAGTGAATAAACAGTGCTTGGTTTATGACATAAATAATCCCATTTTGGCACATATTTTTGTAGAGTGCACCAGGCATTAACTACTGGGATTCTGCTACAGAATTCCCTCAACCTTCTATATAATCTTGTACTTACTGAAGCAAATAATAACGGTAATACACTGTAATTATCCAAATTCACATCAGCCCCTGTACTGAGTGCTGTGGGCAACTGAGTGCTTTACTGTAATGCAGAGCAAATTTATTCTGTGGAGTTATCATAAACAGAAGAAAACTGACACTCTCCTCTCTCCCACAGCATGGTTCTGATTCACACTGAAGTGATTTGGAGGACTGTAGAAGAGCACATTAAACTGATATGCTGCAGATTGACTCTGTGTGTCCAGACCGGATTTGTGTCGTCTTCTCCTGAGGGGTGCGAGTGGAGGGTGGGGTGGATGAGATGAGTGTGTGTTGAGGAGGGGTCCCACTGCGAGGGGCAGGTAATTTCATTACCATCTCCCACCCGAGCGGAAGAGGTTCTGACAGTTCGGGCTAATCAGAACATGGGATCGGAGGCTCAATCATCGCTGTCAGGAGCTGTAATTAGTGCAGCCTCGTCTTAATTAAAACTTCAGCTCCTAATTAAGAGTCATTGTTTACCTTGCAGCAGCAGCACTGATACGAGTGTCATTGCTCGCCTGCCTTGGCCTTGCTTCATCTCGCTCCGCTCCGGGCTGTTTATTGCCACTTTCTTTCCCTTTTATTCACGTTACTCTTGTCAAAGGAGAAGGAGGTGGGGGGCTCGAGGTGAACCTCCTGCACCACCAATTATTCTGTGTTTGCTGATCTTCTTTAGAAAGTCAATAGTGGAATGTTTCGTTAGTGGCACCTTCCCGTGGGGTGGGGCACTGCCAGCGCCAAAGAGGTGGCCATTGTTTCAGATAAGGATCACACCAAACACACACACTCTATCTCTCTCTCTCTCTCACACACACACACACACACACACACACACACACACTGAAAATAACAATTCCAAAGTCAAGGATATAAAACACCACACAGAGGCCATTAATAGGTCATCCACAATCAAAACCAGACATAACTGATTTTTCAGGAGTTTGTAGCAAAGCATTTCATTTCATAAGTGGCCTGTTTCAGGATCTATAAGAGCCTCCCTGCAGAAGCACTGCCTTTATCTTTTATAGCCTCAATAACTTTCAGAGTCAATGGATTGTACATAAAAATATTACTGTGATAGACCTGTAAGGCTGACCAAAGGGCTTTCTTTTTGCCTCAAACACATTGCCCTTTTAAAATAACTTCACATAAACATAGCTCACCAGCTGCCACTTGTTTTATAACATCACATTAAGTTTCCATGGGGAAACCATCCACAAAGTCAGCTTCATTATGAAGCATCAATACAGGGGAGGCTAGCTTAAAGTTACCTTATGAGTAGATTCTGATGTCTTTTGCCACTAAATGTAGCCAAGAACCACCTACTACTGCAGGAGAAGAAATCTGACTGACATGCAAACAGACCAGCCACAAATATTCAGTTCACACCAAACCACCGATCATCGAGACAAGAGTTAGTACAAAAGAGGCATGGAAGTGTGTATATGTGGATGTAGAGAGCCAGTCAGAATCCTGACAGTGAGGTCAAGTTTGTGCACTGAAAATATCCAACTGTTCATCAGCTTGTGGGCAGAGCATCTGTGGCTGAGGCTACCCTATAAGGAGCTTCAAAAATTTGGCAGTTGAATATTTAACGGTCAGAAAAAAAATAAAATTACTCAGCAATGATCGCCCCCATCTTATTAGATGCTATAGTTTGCTGCATGAATCTCTCTCTGAGTTTACGATGAGCTTAGAGAAGCCAGGAGGAAAAAACTCTTGTGTGTAATGTAAATCAAGATAATACAAACTCATTCCAAGTCAATTTAGACCATTTATAGTGAGCCCTTTGTCATGAAAAGTTTTTATTTATTTACTTATTTATTTTGTAACTGTGGCTATATACTGAAAATAAACAGTCTGCCTCAGAAAACCATTAAAAAGTGGAGAATGTGCTGAGGAGGATGGCACTTTGACATTATGCTGTGGACATATGCAGTATATTTATCCACTCAGAATCCTCACTGAGGTTTGACCCAGTCAGTTAGTTGCAGAGGTTTAAAATCCAGTTTAATTAAAATGCATTGTTCTATCCCACATAAATAAGCTTGGAAATAATTCATCAAAATATGCATATAAGTAATACACAATTACATAAATTGGATTTCATATGGGTTGTGTTAAAAAATGGACATATGAGCTGCTAAATTTTTTTGTAAATGTTTTGTAACTTTTTCCAGTTAAACACAATGTAATATACAATACTGCCCAAAACACATTGTTTATGTTTTCAGGACATTGTGACCTATCATTCTTTCTTTATATACTGGTTTATTACAAAGCACAAATGTGATAGCGTTATTGTTTATAAACATAGGCCAAAGTTTAGACACCCTTGTGAAGATATTTTATTTATAATATTAAACACAATTGACCTAAACACTTAAAGGGAACATTATAGAAAATATTTATTTCAGGATCCAAAGCACCTACCAACACACAAACTGTCAAATAAAATGAGTTTGGATAAAATAGGATAAATTATTTATGATTTTGTGCTCTTTTTACAAATATAGCAAGCAGTTCAGAGTTGCCCCGCCTTCTTGACCGAGTCTCTCCAATCGCAGCACTGAAAGAAGCTGATAAAAAAAGAGCATAGAACACAACAAGCAAAGAGAAATGTGTGTAATGAAAACAGAGAAGAGAACAAACTGAAAATGACTAACAACCTGTGGTTCAGCTCTTCATGCCTCACTACCTTGCCGGTTCTGAACAGGGTTGTTTAGACATGGTAATGAAAGGCTATGTGTTGTTGGATGCTTTTTTTATTGTGAACAAAGACTGTCAAAAAAATAAAAAGACCAGAGAGACATGTGGAGAAAGGGGTATATGTCCCTTTCAACTTAATGCCTTTGTATATTTAAATAAAAATAATATTTTAAATAGAAACTGGACTGATTAGATTACCACTTTCTTGATCGTTATATGTGTATATATGTATGTATATATGTAAGTATGTATGTATTTATATCTCTGCTTTAATAAAAACAAAATACATTCATGTGTAATAATGATCATGGTTGTTTATTTGTAATAAACATTCATCTAGACACATACCAGCTCATCATGCTCATGTTCCAACTTTCTTCTGGCACATCCTGCTTGTTTGTGGACTTGTTTGCCATTTCGTGTAGCAGCCATAACCCAGGCATTACCGGGGCAGCCAGCTTGCCTGGCAGTTTTATGGACATACTCTGTAAGAGAAAGGTATTAGTCGCTCAGTAATGGAAAGAAACCTGAAACAAATCTCAGCGACATGTCTTCAGGCGTAGCATTAACCCAGTCATTTGCACGGTGTGTATGTGTGTGTGTATTTGTGTGTACACGCCTTTGTATGTGTGTGTGTGTGTGTGTGTGTGTGTGTATGTGTGTGTGTGCATGTGTGTCTTCTTTCAGAAGCAGTAACAAGCCTGAGAGGGCCTCCATGGGACCAATTTCCCTGTCTGTCTCTTCTGTAGGCCGTGTCGTGTCTCACTCTTTAGATGACATGATGGAGGGAAAAAAGAGAACAATTACAGTAATTGGTGCATAAGTTAGCAGTTACCTGCCACAGTCTCTCTCTGCTTTGAGATCACATACATTCATGAGAAAATGCTCTTCAGATATAGGGATTGCTAGAAAAAAACATGAAGGAAAATGGTTTAAGTGCATTCTAAATAGAGGAAGGACATGAAGGTTCCCTGACTGTGCAAGATGAGACAGCTAGAGACTTTAACTGAGTGGGTTTGTGTTTGTTTGGGCATTTTATTTTTGTTATTTTGTCACTAAGACCATGTTTAAATCTGGTATTAACACCCATCCTGAGTGATCTGATCACAAGTAGATAGTGAAATTCATTGCCTTTTACACCTGGTATTGTATGTTTATTTTTTACCTGGAACTACCACGAACGTCTCAGTGAAAGGTGCCATACATATTTGCATTAGATATATTACATATTACACGTTATATTCATTCATTCACTCATTGTCTGTAACCACTTATCCAATACGTCACAGGGTTATTATACACTATATATTACATAATATTTTTTGGAATACATTTCAAAAAGAATGACTTGTTCTACGAGCTCACTGTATTTGACTGTGGTATTTTAAAAGGATGCCACAAAATATCCCTCTTAGACATTCCACAGTCAACTGTGCCATGGAGTGGTAGACCACGTAACGCTACAGAGCATGGTCACTAAGTGCTGAGGTGCACAGCGTGTAAAGTTGTCCAAACCTCCTCTGGCTTCAACATCAACACAAAAATGGTGCACCTGCAGCCTCGTGGCATGTGCTTCTATGGCCAGCATGCAAGCCTTACATCACCAAGCACAATGGACTCCTCAATCTGGAAAAGTGGAAAGATGTCCTGTGGAGTGATAAATCATTAAGATCTATCCAGCAGTCTGATGGCCAAGTTTGTGTTTGGTGAATGCCAGGAGAACGTTAGCTACCTGACTGCATTTTGCCAACTGTAAAATTTGGTGGAAGACGAATATGGCAACTTTTACTAAAATTTGTTGTCTTCCAAGAATGTTAAACTGTGCAGTGGCAAATTTGTTAGGGGCTGGCTTCACATTCCTTAAAGGAATGGATGGTAATATCATATGCCTGGGGTAGACTAGTCATCATGAAGAAAGGGTAATGACAATGACTATATATATATATATATATATATATATATGTGTGTGTGTGTGTGTGTGTGTGTGTTAATGTGCCATGTGTGTTAAACCAGTCAGCGTAATTGTGGTTCCAAGGAGCAACTTCACAAACGTATCTCACTAATATTCAGCAACTCTTGACTGGCCATTTGTCTAAAAATACATGGGAATTTTAATATTTCAAGCCAATGTAAGTGCTTGAATGGTCCGGAATCAGTATAAATTTATCATGAGGCCTGTTTTTTATAATGTGGTCAGCCAATATCTTTATGGCTAGACTATTCAATAAACATTTTTTGCACCGTTCTGCTTCACAAGCAAATCCATCACTGAGTGTGAGACATTTAAGGGGTTTACTTAGAGTAACATGAATACTCTAAAGGAATCATGTAAACTCTTTTTTAAATGCTACTTAAAAATCTATTTTAAATATCATATATCTGATCTCAGGCAGATTCCCAATAGGCAGCAATGAGAATTAGCATAGGTACGTTTAGTATAGGTAGCATAATATAACTCTTCTTATTCTCATTCTTGTAACACACCATCTCAATCTTTCTATCTCTCTCTCTCTCTCTCTCTCTCTCACACACACACACACACACACACACACTCACGCATGCACGCACGCACATGCACACCACCAAACACGCACCACCTTCACCACCCACCCCCACCCGTCTCCTGAGCCGTCTGCCTCCAGCACCGTGTAGCAGGCCAGCGGGGTGGAAAATTGTGTCTTGTCATTTAATTTCCAAAAAATCTTTGTTTTCACAGGATTAATCTCTCTGCTTTGCTCCACTTAAGTTGAAAGCTCAGCAAAACCAAGTGGACTGTGTCTGTATCTGCAATCTGTCGGGACAAGTTTGAGAACTTGCACAAAGATGAATAATGATCAGCTGCTTTTGCCATGGTGTGTGCTACCGTTTACTCTGCATAAGCCATAAATTACCTGGCTAAAAGCTCCACAAGAGCCTGTGAGATGCATTATTATTAAGAAAAGAACAGCTTCATTTGCCTCCAACAGGTGGACTAGCTTTCTAAATGGGCTCCACTGGAAACTTTGTCAACCTGTCTAGGTGCTCTGTTAAGTTAACTACAAGCACATTGGTGTTAATTGATACTTAAACTGTGTTCATCTATAACAGAGACGAATTACAACTGTATGTGCATCAGTTATAAAATGTGTGTCCACAGGTTAAAGCATTTTGAGGATTTACCTACCGTTAACAACACATAACTTGTCATGTCAAAAACTTTCCAGGTTCACATTTTCTTTCAATATTTAAGGATCCAAGCTCTTTAGAAGAATAAGAAACACAACGATTACATTATTTAGAATGCAATTGACACTTTCAGACTCAGTTGATGAAAACATTGCTAACGTAACTCTTACTTGTAATTCACATTGTTGGAAGTTTCTTTTGGCTATTTGTAGTGTAAAATTGGTATTTATACCATACAAAATAGTACTTAAGTAATAATAAACACATTGATAACTGTTACATGCCATGGTGGGGTTTCTATATTGGATGTTAATGGTCTTCAATCTTGCACAAATTTACCTGAAAACACTATTCCTGGTGTTCTAAGGTAATAGTTAAAGTCAAATAATTATATAGGATTTAGTTTTATATCAAAACCTTTGTTAGAGCATTTTTATATTATTTGCTAGATTCCTCTAACAAAATATTGCAAATATAACTATATATTTTATGTGATTTTCAGTTAATGACCATGCATGTCTTTAGTACCACTGAAGCTAAGCTAAAAGTTTGTTTCCATTTCCAATCCCAAGGTTCAATCATCCCTTGAACCTCAGTAATGATAAGATAAATAACTGTCTCACTACATTGATTTATCAGTCTACACATGCTTTAGCAGAAACTATTCCCCTTTAGGCTCTGTCTAATGAGGACATTTGCAACACATCGTATTTCTTTTATAGATTGTAGTCTTTTTTATTATTGATTCCACAATGAAAAAATCTGTGTAGTGTGAAATTTGCCTTTTCAAAAATATAAAATGAACTTATTTAATTAGATATTCTAAATAGATTTAATTCACACATATACAGTCACACCTTGTTCAATTACATGCATACTTCAGTTCTACACTCAGCACAGTCTAAAGTAATATAAAATACGCAGGTGGTTTCATCTATCATACAGTTGCATGTTAAACTATCTACTGAGTGTCACTAAAATCCAAAAAACCCCATTGTTCCAATAGATTCAGAGGAAATAAAGGGTCAGGCCCCTGCTCAATGTGTATAAGGGGCATGAGCCGACACTGCTGATTCAGTTGTTGTCCACACAGCTACACGGTAAGGCCTAATTAAAGGAATAGATTTTATCAAATCAGATTCCCTCTGTTGGGTTAAGGAGAGAGAAAAAAAATCCTGTTTACAGGATCGATAGCTTTACAAGTGCACCCACGGGCTTACAAAGACATGTCCTTAATGAAAACACAAACAAATGGGGAAAGAAGGAACCACTGAGCTGAAAAAACATGGACGTCAGGGCTCGAAGCATAAGACAGCGCAAAGGGGAGCAGGTTACACTTATTAACCTTTCTGAAAATGGCCTGTGTGTTGAGGAGTTATTGATGACCTGGGTTATGAAGTCACAATGATTTCTCCAGGAAGCTGAAATGAAAGGTTAAACTATTCACATTAATTGCTCCATAGGGTCATGTATCGACAGTTTGTAGAGCTTGTCCACCACACTTGCCTGGCTGGGTGGGAGGTAGGGAAGCCGTCTTGATGTTGGGGAGTGTTATGAATAAACTGCTTTTTGATGGCTCTCCGTGGCTGCAGGAGTGATGAATAACTGTGAGGGCAGCTGCTGGTGACAGCCGTCGGAAAGCTCATAGGACTTGATTTCCCATGAATAAAATCACCATGGGACTGCATAGTGGCTAACACGCTGCATTTGCACATAAATGCGTGCCCCTTACGAGTGCATCCACAATCCCATGCAATTCCAAGACACCATTGGTTAGCTTGGCATCCTGTGATGACTATGTCTATTTGGGCCTGAATCAATATGGGTTCACTACTCTTGAGATATTATGTACTACATGAATGGAAAGAATTTTGGAGTGAGTCAGAGAGAAAAGCAAAGAGGAGAGGTGTGTGAAGTAAATTGTAGACAGAGAACGGGGAGCAATTTTGGTCCTCCCTGCTGAATATGACCTCTGGGGGGTGTGCAGTCATGAAGGTAATGGTGATTGAGGCAGATAGGGGAAAGGCGACTGGGGCTACAGCAGCACTTGTGGTGTGGGGTGATTTATCAAAGAGTTGTTTAGCAGCTCGGCTGCACACGGTACTCACTAAAACACTGGGTTCAAGCTAAGGCTAACAAAATACAGCCCTAGGGGGGCAGATCAACTTAACAGGAGGAGAGACCATCTTGGAGGAAGTTACCGAAGAGGTACTAGCCGTTAATACATTGTGTCTGGACGTAATGGAACAAATGCCTGGGTGAAGGAATGAGACACTTCTTTACAGTGTGCCTGGTTAGTGATCTTGACAAAGTATCTACATTTTTTATGTTCCATGTAACAATGTTTAGGACAGTTCATAGACACCTAAGTGAAAACAGTACACCAACACAGATACCACCCCCACACAGAAGACATACAGTGGCAACAGGAACACCTTTTTACACCTTTGATGTTTTTTTTACACCTGTGATGTTTTCAGAACTATTAAAGACTTCATGTTATTGTGTGCCCACAGTTAAACCAGGAACCACGCAAAAATGTTCTTCAAGTGTTCAGCGTTCTATATAGCACCATTTTCTTTATTTTGAAACCCTCGGAGAACCATCATTTTTAAGTGTGTATGACTGATCTTTGTTAGCTTATCTTTAGTTTGTTTTGAATGCTTCTCGAGTCTGTTTAGTACTTCTACATTTGTCTTGCTTAGTCCTCATTAAAATGACTCTCAGGACACAGCAGTAGTAGTAGCTAGTGGGATTGAGGGTCATACTTTACTGCAAATTATCCTCCGTATGGCTACCTGAAAGGGGAGATTTAATACGATTTTTTCCAAGTAGTCACTGGAATCTTGGTGAAACATCTGGGACATGCTTTGGTTAAAATACCATAAGGATCAAATAAGATAGCAGCATTCTCAGCCTGTCTAAAAAGTCCTGTTCAGAAAGACAGTTGCAGCCAGTGTTTCTTTAAATGCGACTGAGCCCTCAGCTCAGTCCGGCATCAGGCATTCGACAGTGAGCCATGAGGAGCAGAAGTTGTGGGGTGCATTTCCTGGTAATGATTTATCATATTGATTTACAATTTACAACTTTAAGAACGATACGTTTGTTGTATAATAGTTATCATTAGACAAAAAACAAATAACCAAACAAATATTTACATTACTAGTATAAAAGTAACAAACATGAACATTACACTTGTTATTCCTACTCTCAGAAATAAATATTGTCACTAAAGGTACAAAAACTGCATGCTTGAGTCCAGTTGTGCTCCATAAAGATACAATACTTGTTCTTCTCCAGAGGGACTGGTGAACATTTGCATATTTTCATTATAGAACTGTAAAATAAAAGAACATGATATACCACCATGTTCAGCACCATTGTAAATCTTACTCTTGGTTACTTTTTGTGTAAATTGTGTGTTGTTTGTAATTATCATTAAGAACATTTGGGGAAACCCACCCCTGGTTAATAGTTCATTCTTATTCTCATTTTTTTCCTCTTTCTTCTCTGTTCTTTTTTTTTAAATTAATTTTTCCATGGTTGTGTTTGTTTTGCTCAGTTAAACTTTATTTTGGGCGGCATGGTGGTGCAGCAGGTAGTGTCACAGTCGCACACCTCCAGGGACCTGGAGGTTGTGGGGTTGAGTCCCACTCCGCGTGAATGTCTGTCCATGTGGGTTTCCTCCAGATGCTCCGGTTTCCTCCAAAACACACATTGGTAGGTGGATTGCAGACACAAAAGTGCCCATAGGTGTGTGTGTGTGTGTGACCCTGTGAAGGACTAGCACACCCTCCAGGGTGTGATCCCACCTTGTGCCCAGTGATTCCAGTTAGACTCTGGACCCACCGTGACCCTGAATTGGATAAGCGGTTACAGACAATGAATGAACTTTATCTTCATGCTCTCCCAGGTCCAACACTGTGGACCACTGTCTTGGTCAAAAAAAATGACTAAGTTGTTTTATTTCATACTTTATATGTTGGGGCTCCAGATTGCCAAATTAATGTACACATGCACTAAAAATTGTAATATACCTCTTAATTGGAAGATACATAAACGTACATTAATATTTATACAAGCCTATTAAAAATGTACTTTTCAAAACACTTTCTAGGATGAAGCGCACACAATCTGCTTTTATAACTGCCAACACTTGTTGGATTAAAGCCTTTTTTGAATGTTTATGTAGATTTAAGTCAGTTATCATTAAAGGCTTATGTAGATGTCATGAAGCATTATGAATGACAACACACAGCAAAGCATTAACGGATTTAGTCTGTCCTTTACATTCCTCTCTTCTGTGATAACTTCCTTCTCAATCAGTATTCCAGTCCTGAGCACTTGCTTTTTATTCTGAGTCCTTGTCTGTTTAACAGGAAATATTACTTTTTCTTTCTTCTCTCAAGGACAAGCACCGGCCTTCAACCTGCATCATCCCTCCCTTCTGTGTTTCTGAGCATCTGCATTTAAAGAAGTACCTGAATTTCTGTTCGACTATCAACTGCCACAGGCCTGTTATATATACCCAAGCTGGAAAAACATGAAACACTCCCTATAGCCTTCAGGGGAACCAATGTGTGCACTTTGGAACGCCTATCTAATAAGCCCAAGACCTAATATACATGTTTCCTCTGGGCTCACATAACTCCACTTCCCAATGTTGACAATTGTTCAGTCCCCATGTTGTGTAGGAACACATGCTATACGAGAAAACTATTTAGACAAGACTCCTAACCCAACCTCTCTTGTTGCTGTTGCTAATTCAGTACTGGCAAGACTATTAGTGATGCCAGAGACAACTTTAATTGTTTATATATGTATTCAGCCAACAAACAAAAGCAATCTTAGCATAAAATATTATGGAAATATTATTGAATCAGTTAATGATTCAGAACTAAAAACATCACAAGCTAGTTTCAACCTCAGTAGCACGACTATATTTACACTTCATTATTTAGAGGTATCCATATGCCTGATGTCCAAAGCAAGAATCCAAATGCACAAAAACAAATAATTTGGAGACAGAAAACTAAGGAAAACAGCTAGTTTTACAGAGGATGAAAACCAATCTGAAAACCAATTTGATCATACATTTACTTCCAAAGCAGGACATTTCAGATACAAGTTCTTCATCATACTGCCTCTGAAGCTGTAGGAGGCGAACAAGTTGATTTTTAAATCAGAAGATTTTAAAGGTTAGCATTAATCCGGAGGGGTTCCAGAGTTTCAAGTGTGTGAAGGAGTTTTTTTTAAACCTTAGGTTTTCTCTACTTTCTTTGCTGCCATAGCAACAACTACCACTTCTAACTGAGATATCACTATACTTCACTCAGATGCAGTTTGCATAAAAGTATTCAACTCCTTGAAAGTTATAAATGCATTTTTTCCTTTTTGTCTAATATGCTCTAATGATAGCTTTTAAACACTGAAATGAGAAAAAAATTATACTTTATATTCCTCTCTTCCAAGTCCCTTTTCAAAATATAAAGACTAAAAACATACTACAGTTAGAGGTTATGTAATATAAAATATAACAGGGAAATGGATGGATGAATGGATAACAGGGAAAATGTACAAATAATATCCAGGCCTTCTAATGTGTGATTTAATATGTCACTCTTCCCAACTAAAGCAAAACTGTAAGGGAAACCAGATCTAGGAGGGAACCGAGTCTATATGGTCCAGTGCATGAAAGCGGATAAATGTGCAATAATTCAGTAGTCTATATTTACAGCTCTGTATATGATGTGGGAAACTGATACAATACAGTAAAACACAGTTAATGCTTTGGATCAAGGTGGAATTGCAACTAAGAAACATCTTCATAGATGTTCATCTTCAGAGAAAATTATTTTTATTATGTGATTGTGGTCAGAATTAAATTATTTTAAGTACCCTGAAAGAACATTCTAATCTTCTATCAAGTTCAGTGACAAGATTGAATATTCAAGGAGTGAAACAATTAATAGAAGGGAGAAAGAATGAGTTTTGGATGGATTAGAAGGACTTTTCCTGAATCTGTGATCTGTATCAGTAGCTGAATTTTTAAATAAGATGTTGTTTTTAGTTCAATTCAACATGTAATAAATAGTGTTTGGTTTCTGAGAGGATGCAGGGCTAACAGCAAATCCATGCACTTGAACTGCATTGTATAATATTTTGTTAGTGCATCGTGTAGTTGTTGCTCAACAATTTAGCACAGATGGTTTTGAATGAGAACTAATGAAATCAGCTAAATGACTGTTTTTGATATGACATGCAGTTATGCCTTTGGTCAGCAATTGAATCTTTTTTCTCACTTACATGGCACCAGCTTGAAAATATAAGGGGTAACAAAATCAATGGGCCTCAGTGGGAGGGTGGAAAGATAAAAGAAAGGACAGCAGAGTTAAACAGATGAGTGCTATCAGTATGACATGCAATTATGCACTTTGGGTCAAGAGCTCAATCTGATTTGGTGGTTGTGGTTCAAATATTCAAGGAGTAGCAAAATCAATGTATTTTAATGAGATGATGGAGGGATGAAAGAAAGGATAGCACGACTAGATAAATGAATGCTGTCAGCAGGAAGTGCAGTTATGTGCTTTGAATCAGCAACAGTATTATTACAAGGAATTTGATTACTGTAGCCTCGAAATTTATGTAGCATGAAAATCAGTGGTTTCCTTCAGGGGAGAAAAAGGTTTTTAAAAATTAAATAGGAAAAAACACATTAGTGTCCAGTTAATTTAGTTCACGACTTACTGTTTAGACCACTTGCAGTGTTTGTCCTATAAAATTATGCAAAATTATGAAAAGCAGAAATATGAAAGCTATGAATTTAAAGGTTTGAGATGAAAATCACAGAAAAAGGGGATGATAAATATAACCCTGTAAACATCCTTAATCACCTTAATACTCTTCACCAGTGTTAAAAGTCTCCTGTCCACATGTTTCTATACACTTCTTTCAATATGCACAATATTTACTTTAAATGGCACCCATTTCAGAGTTTTTCATTTACACAGAGTTTGTATTAGTTCCAAATGTATTAGTTACAAATGAGCTTAAGATCACCAGTCCCAATGCAAAGTGTGGGCTAGCGTGTCCCCAGCTATCGGCAATGGAACATTAAAACTGAGTTTCTAGAGTGATGGAGCACAATCTAATACTTTTGAGATAAGATAAAGTGGACTAAAGTGGTGTTTGTGATCTATAACTAATCATCCATCATCAGTACTTGGCCTTAACCATCTTGCGTGTGGTGGACTGCCATCAAATCCTCATTGAAGTGTTTTAACATGTAGTCAGGGTGCCAATTATATAATGACATTTGGGGGAGGGGGGTGCAATTTTTTCTTCAGGTCATAATGGGAAAGCACAGGTGCATGCTTCCATAAAAAGTCTTACAATCCTTAGAGTCTTGCTTGTTTACTGTAATGTCTGCAGTACATTAATGATAAGGCCATTACACCAGCCAAAGTGTCACATACCACAAATTACCCTCTGTAGTCAGGGGTCACCAACAAAATATTAGAGAGCAAAGTCACACAATGCTATTGGTTAATACCATACAAAATTTAGAACTGTACCTGAATAATATTAAAAGGCCCGTAATTCGAAGAACAAGCTTTATATTAATACCATTTGTTTCAGAGGAAATGAGAATAAGTGTCCACAATATTCATAAGTATACAGTTTTATGCAGATGTTTGGGCACATTTGGCAAAATTATGCTTTTTAAAGGGATTTTGTTGATGCTTTAATACACAGGTGTTAATACATAGTTAATTTTTTTTTTCATAAGAAAAAACAAACAAACTAAATCTTAAAATCATCAGTGTTCCCTGTGCAAATATTTGGACATAGTGTAAAGCCTGTTTTTCTGACTTGGTTTCAGACCCTGATTAACTTATCAGGTTTGAAATCTGGACCAGTTGTAATTTTGGTCAGCACAAGCTGGGCTCCTCTAAGCAATGGTCTAATGATCTGTAAAAGAAAATAATCCGTGCTTATAGCTCTCAAAAACAGGCAAAGTCTATTAAGATATCCAAAAATATTTAGCTAGCGATGTCTACAAATATTATTAAGGACTAGCAGTCCAGGGGAACTGTGGATGAAAAGATGAGATACAAAAAACATAATTGTTGAGTCATAAGTTTGAACATACTGCAACTTTGTCAATATCTCAGTATATGAAATACACTACAGATATGACAGAGGTTCTGCAAACAACTGCTGTGGACTGAAAAAAATAAAATAAGACCATACTCAGCAAAGGTACATTTAAAGATATAAAGGATCTGTATGTCATGAAACTGTGAGTTGTATCTGTTATGCTTTAAGGCTGTGATGCCACAAGTGGGAATGGCAGTACTGCTGGAGTGGAGAATGGAAGAAAGAATGGATTCTCTGTGACTTTTTCAGCTTTTACACTCAGCTATGGGAAGTTAAAAATGACCAGATGCAAAACTAAACAACTCTAGTAACAAACAGGCTTTATGTTGTAATTTAAACAGTGAAAAAAACTTGCAGACTTTACAAACTTTAGCCACCTAAACAAGTTTTTTTTTCAGTCAAACATACTGTTCCAAAATAAGACACTGAGCTTCTGAACATAAACAAACAAGATAGAACCATGTTTGCCCACAATCTTTCCATTAAACTGCTCTCTTTCAAAACAACTATTCCATTCTAACACTGTATTAAAGAGGCAGGATATCAGTAATTCCCTGGATGTTTCTCAAAACCTATAATTCTGTGAACTCCAAAACAAAGTGAAAATGGTGGGTAAATACAAATGTTTACTGGCACTCTATTGTCATATTTGGAGGGATTAACTCATTCTTATTAACTTGAGGTCTGCCTAGTGATAATATGTAATCAACAAATTTATTATTAAAACAAAAGAATTTATTCATATCAGGCTTCAGAAGTGATGGAATCAGCTGGAATTATAGAGAGCTCTCAACTTCGGGACAGTGCGAATATTGAATAACTTTTCATTTAGAGATAAAATGTAAATGACAAAAGTTTGTGGGTATAATGCTTTTCTGAGCCCTTATATGCAAGAATAGAACTTTCTTCTTTTTGAACCTCCATTCATAAGAATATTTATTTTCCCTTAGGATATTTTGGGGCTGCCTGTCACATTTTATATGCTATTATATAACCATGCTTGCACTAGGCTTAACTCAGGAGGAGGAAAACAAGACCAAAGAGAAGCTAGAAAACCTAGATGTGCCGGACTGCCATTATTGATATGACCATTGTCACAGAGGTCTTTCTGGGATTTCAAAAACAGGAAAGTCCAAAATACATACCCTTGTCATTGGAAGGTCTGGAGAAGCTTTGATGCTTCATATAGATATCTTTGTTTACATGTGGGCCTTTTATTATGTGAGTAATTATATTATTGTACAGAAAATATGGAGAGCAGGACTAATAAATGCAGAAATGAAGAAATGAGCACAAAGTTTTGTTCATAAAATATAACACATCAGTGTTTTTCATGTTCATTATATTTAAAAATAAATACTAGATGATCTACCACCAAAGAACAAAGAAGACCAAGAACATTTTGTTGATTTTAAGAATTACAATTACTTATGTATTCAATGTATCTGGTTAGAGTAAAACATGTGAAGGTTAATGTGGCTGTGTGCAGCTTTATCTAGATTTACAAACATACAAAAGGCCATAAAATGTCTCCTAACCACAAAGAAACACACTCATGTGAAATAAGAATTCAGCAGTCCTCCTCTTTCTGTGTAATATAATACATGTGTAAATGTTACCGAGTTCCAAACCGTCCAGCTGGGCTTGTGAACTATCCAACGCCAAGCCGAGGCTCTGGCCAATGCGAATGGTGTTGCGCCAAACACAGCCCCAGAAGCACACACATACTGAGTGTGTTCCTGTCTTATTTCCTATTATTCAGCCACAGTTCATGTTAAAGGACCAACTGCTTTTTGGTTCCAGTTGGGAACAAATTTATGTCGGTGGAAATGTGCCAAATGGTTTCAAATTTTGTTCACAAACTGGAATGTGAAATAAGGCTGAACTAACAACAGACAGTATAGTAGCAGCACTTTAAGTTGTCTCTATGAAATACAGCTGAACTGACAGTTCCTACACGTGCATGCGTGTTTCAACATTAGGAGTCCATCAGAAAGCGAAAATGCCTCTTCTAGGCCGACCAGGTAGGCTATCCGGAAAAAAAACAAAATGAATTTGCTGGTTGCTGTGATGGGTAAAGCCTGAAATATGTATAAATTTGATTTGGATTTTATATATTAACATGACCAAATTTCTGTTGGCTTTAGAAAACACTTCCAACAAACAAACAATCAAATACATCGACACTGGGAAGTGGTCAAAAGCACAAGAAAGGTTCAAAAATCTTTATCCACATGTTACATGCAGTTACACATTTCCACTATAGAGGTCTCTAAATCACCAACACATAATGTAGCTTTAATTCTACATCAAAACTGTAAATGTCGCCATAGCAAAACTGAGACAAATGTTACTGTGAGGAAAAAAAATTCTGGAGGACATTGTGCATGTTCATCCTTTTCTTTTTGGATTTTTGGAAAGAACCAAAAACCATTGCTCACAAAAACTTGTCTGAGAAGGCTATAGTGGTCCTGAATGTTCTTAATATTCTTATTTACTAATCTCCCCCTCTCTCCATTTCACTAGTCATCATAGTCTGAAACTAAAGTCATGCCACTTTTATCTAGCATGTGACGGAATGATGAAGGCATTGTAATTATCCAGCTGTGGCACACATCAATCATGAGTCTTGGAGACCTTGTGAAGCTGCTGAGACGCAGATGAGGGAAATCCGTTTGACCTGTCCGAGGCTGAATTAATTATCCAATTACTCCTCTCCAACTGACTGTGCCGCCCCGATAACTTCAGAGCTATTTACAACTGACTGCCTCCCCGAGATAACAAAAGGCCCATTTACCGCATAATCACCTTGAAGAGTAAACGACTGGCGGAAACTCCGCACACCGAGGCACTTTCATCAGCATTTTTTTTCTACCAACAACACAGTAAATAAAGGACAAGAAAAGTTCAAGGAGTGAGATCATGCACCAAAAATTTCATATCTTCCATGAGGCAGACTTTTATGTTAAATATTCTTTAACATTTTGTGCTACGGTTAATAAGTGATTTAGGCCCTGGCCCTGTCTGGGGAACTTTTTTATCACTGTGCCCGGCTGTTGAAGTTTTTTATCACCCTGGCCCTGTTCAGGAACTTTTTATAGTCTGTACCTATGTTGTGTTTGTTTGTGTATAAACAAATCCTTTGATTACTTGAGTGTTTTGTTAAGTTATAAAATAAATAAATAAATAAATAAATAAATAAAATTGAGCAGCAGGGCAACACGGTGGCGCTGTAGGGACCTGGAGGTTGTGAGTTCCGTTCCCTCTCCAGGTGTATGTCTGTGAGGTGATTGGTGTGTTTTTCCCATGTCCACGTGGGTTTTCTCTGGGTGCTCCTGTTTCCTCCCATGGTCCAAAAACACATGTTGGTAGGTGGATTGGAGACTCAAAAGTGTCCATAGGTGTGAGTGTGTGAGTGAATGTGTGTGTATATACCCTGAAGTGGATAAGCTCCAGGTTCCTGGGGTTGTTGGTTTGAGTTCCATTCTGGATGACTGTCTGTGAGGAGTATGGTGTGTTCTCCCCATGTCCATGTGGGTTTCATCCGGGTGCTCCGCTTTCCTGCCACAGTCCAAAAACTGTGGCTACTCAAAATTGTCCATGGGTGTGAGTGTGTGAGTGAATATGTAAGTGTGTGGCGCCCTCCAAAGGACTGGTGCTCCCTTCAGTGTGTGTCCTCTCCTTGTGCCCAATCATTCAGGATAGGCTTTGGACCCGCTGCAACCCTGAACTGGATAAGTGTTTACAGAATAAATGAATGAATGAACATATAACATGAACATGAAATTATAAGCAATGAAAATAATTGTACACTGTGTCATTCCTACAAAAATATTAAGACCTATTTAAGTATTAATAGTGCCCCCTTGTGGAGAATCTTCATCCTGCTAAATGTGAGTCACTGTGACAGCGAGTGCTTCACTTAAATAAAATATTGTACTTTAAAACTGAAAAACTGTGTCTCCAGCATTCTCACTTTCTCTCGTTTTCTCTTGCTCACTTTCTCTCTCTCACTCTGTCTCTCTCTCTCACTTTCACCCATTCCCTCCCTCCCTCCCTCTCTCTTCCCTGTTACCCAGGAGTATATTCTCATTATTATTCATCCCCTTTAGTAAATGCTTAATCTTAATCAGCAGTCAGAGTCTGAACAGGAACCAGAAACATGACCATGTTACAGCTGTTTAAAAGCTCTCAATGGCCCATTATGTCTATACATTTCAGATTAGTACATATATTACGTACTAAATTGAGACTTACGACCATGTAGTGCAGAGTTATAGGAAGGAGCTAAAATCCATGAATGAATCCATGGTGAGTTTGGAATTCACTTTCTTTGGATAGTTTTCAGGCCCCATCAGATAATTTCAAAAGCAACAGGAGACACAATCATAAATTAGCCTTCAAAACACTGTTGTCACTCCTGCGTATTAGAGTCATAAATTACACTTCCCATTTTTTAAACTGTCAAAATCCTTCCTCTGTAATTTGTGTAATTAATTTGTTGCCCTTTTGCTGGTGGATTGTCTCACAGCTATTCTTAAACCACAATTAAAATAATATGGTAATATTTTATCTCATCTCTCTCTCTCCCTCTCTCTCTCTCTCTATCTCTGTCTCTCTCTTGCTCACCCTCCTTCTCCCTCTCTCAGGGTATGACAAATCAAAGAAAGAAGGTTATACAAGAATTCAAGTGCACTATTACACCAAGAAAGCGGCTGAAATTGGTGATGAAACGGGAGAGTTTGTTACGATGTAAGACACTCTGACATTGAGTTGGTGGGATAGAGTGACCTGATCGATATGTCAGGCAGGCAGTAAAGCTCTTTTAAGCAAAAACTCCACACAGCAGTGAATAAAGAGGATGTAGAACACTGCAGCAAGGGTGTGGAGAACACTCAGAACTCAGCACATCAGAGCCAATGTCAAACAGCAGAGCAAGCAATACAAACATACAACACATTTAACACTTTGACCCTCTGATCTAGGGACCCTTGAAAGCACTGATGTGTATTCATGAGTGATAGACACACTTAAAAATCTCTCTCTCTCTCTCTCTCTCTCTCTCTCTCTCTCTCTCTCTCTCTCTCTCTCTCTCTCTCTCTCTCATTTTCAATTTTCTCTCACACATGCAATAACTCAAAATCACAATTCAATTAGTCATTTCAACTCAGGAATTCCATTTCTATTTCTATTTCTTCTAAAATGAATTACCATTTAAACATTGTAATCTACCATGCTGCTCAGTAGCAGCAAAGTAGTTTACACTAAATTGTTGTAATAAAGTAACTCTTTATGAACACTGCCAGTAAGGGCTATATAATTATTACCCTGCATAAAAGCAAAAAGATATTGTGTTACAGTCAGTAATATGTGCAATATATGCTTTTATGACTACTGTCTTAGACCTACATAATCTGTTTGTCACAATGCAAAAAAAAGAGTAACCAAAATGATAACAAAGATTATTTTGTAAATACTAATTATGATGTATTATAAATATTTAATCTGTAATCCTGGAATATTTATTCTGAACCAATCATATTACAGTTATACACAGTCTCAAGTAAAGCTGCTGTGCTCAGTGCCTAGTGTCAGAATAAACATCACTGCAGTGTTGTCTATCGGAATAAACCCTCAGCAATGTCTCAGTTTTTATGGTGTCATGGTCTTGTGAACACCACACTAAAATCACAAGTATAATATTTTGTATTTTATTTAACACATCAGTTCACACACACACACACACACACACACACACAAACACACACAAAATAAATAAATATATTTGTGTGTGTGTGTGTGTGTGTGTGTGTGTAGACACATATTCTACCAAGAAGTTTATCTTTGAAATAGGCATAAATATTCAGGTAAATTTGAATTCTGTAACTGAAAGGAAAATTAAAAAAGTGCGGCATAATCAACGAACTGGAAACAGAAACAGCAAAGTGTTCATCTGCATCTCATCTCTTGAGCAAGTGGCATATAACACTGCACTCACCGGTGTAGTAAGGAGGAGACCTGGAAGTCGGAGGAAACAGGTGCAGCTGAAGAAAGAATATTTATATATTTAATCATTACCTTATGCAAATTTAGAGAAATATTGACAGTGTGATGAGTACATATGTCATATACCAGTTTTAAACAAGTTGTAGTTTCACACAACACTAAAATATACAGTGCTCAGGACTGCACACTAACAAATCTGATCATACGCCTACCACTGGACAACTAACTTTCAAAATTTGGTGGATTTTATCAATTACATTTATTCATTCATTCATTCATTGTCTGTAACCACTTATCCTGTTCAGGGTCATGGTGGGTCGGGAGCCTATCTGGAGCCTATCACTAAATGCAAGGCAGGGGCACACTCTGGAGGGGGCACCAGTTCATTGCAAGGGGACACACATTCACACATTCACTCACACACTCACACCCTCTTTTAAGGCGCCAATCCACCTACCAGTGTGTATTTTTGCACTGTGGGAGGAAACCGGAGCACCAGGAGGAAACCTACATTGACACAGGGAGAACACACCAAACTCCTCACAGACACTCAACCTCCAGGTCCCTGGAGCTGCGTGACAGTGACACTACCTGTTGTGCCACTGTGCTGCCCATCATCAATTACATTTATTATTAAAAATGAAAAAAATATATGTTTATGTTTAATATGTGTATGAATACTATACACTCTGTGTGCATGCCAGACTGGCCAGATCTACCAGACATAAATACCAATCTGAATGTGAGTGCATATACTGAAAGTGTACATTCATCCTTATGACTAATTTCACTACTGTTCTCATTTCAGATTTCAGAGTTATGTCTGAGATTTTCTGTCACCCAATGGAAAAAAGCAGTGCACATTTCATGCTTTTTTCAATTGTGTTTGTGTACATATGCATTTACTAATTATAAGGGGGTGGCACAGCAGGTAGTGTCACAGTCACACAGCTCCAGGGACCTGGAGGTTGTGGTTTCGTGTGCTGCTCCGGGTAACTGTCTGTGAGGAGTTTGGTGTGTTCTCCCTGTTTCCGTGTGGGTTTCCTCTGAATGCTTCGTTTTCCTCCCTCAGTCCAAAAACACACGTTGGTAGGTGGATTGGTGACTCAAAAGTTTCTGAGTGTGTGTGTGAGTGAATGTGTGAGTGTGTGTGTGTTGCCCTGTGAAGGACCGGCGCCCCCTCCAGGGTGTGATCCTGCCTTGCGCCAAATGATTCCAGGTAGGCTCTGAAACCACAGCGACCCTGAACAGGATAAGCGGTTACAGATAATGAATGAATGAATAATTTGCGTTATCTACATTTTTGTGGGCATATAGTGTATGGTAGTCCCACATCAGTAAGAAAAAAGTTAATAATGATCGTTATTAACGAATTCATTCATATTCTGTAACCACTTTCTTCTGGATCATTGTTGTTGTGGATTCAGGGCGTAACCAAAATTGTTGGACACTAGACAGGAACACGCCATGGACAGGGCTCCAATCCACTGCAATGCATCAGATGCTCAGCAAGTTGCTCACACATTTCGCAAAGCCAATCCACAATTGGGATTGTAAAAGGACCCCAGAACACCTGGGATACAGCGAGAACACACCAAATAGTGAGCCCAGAAACCTGAGACTCGGGAGTTGTGTGGGATCATAATTTTGCTAACAGAGTTATTAAGAAATGCTTATAAAATATACTACTCTGATTAAATTACAAAAATAACTACATCCATCACCTCAATTTGAGCATCTTACTGGTGTGCTTTATGACATTATTGTATTATTTAGGACCCTGCATGGGACAAAATGAAAATATGAGTATATTATTTTATAATTTAGTTTATTTCATTTATTATGCATTGCTTAATTTCATTAAATGGATAAGCCATCACTACACCAAACACTGTCTCTGCCAAAGCATGAAGCTACTCGTCCATTTTATGTTTATTTTATGAGAAGCTGAATAAATTATATGACAAAATATAATAAGATTGATAATAATAGTTGACTCTGTTATCTTACAGTATAACTCCATTTTGATTTGAATCAGTATGTGTTTGCTCCTGGTCTCATAACAGTGGGGTGCAGGTGCTTTGTTATTGCCTGGGTGCCTATGCAAGGGCAGACACGATGATGAATATAATGGACCATTTCTTTCATAGGGGCCCTGGTGCTCTACCTCAGGCCCAGTTAGCTCGGACAATGACTGGACATTAACTAATGGCAAGTTATATATACATCTTTAATTTACATTTAACAATGACACTGTAAAATGTACTCTGGCTGTTGTTTGGACTATATGAACAATCAATGTTTATAGGATGCTTTAGTACCTCTGCTGAGCTAAAAAGATAGGCCAATTTTGTGCTTTTGTTTAACACTAACTTGTGTAATTAGTCACAAAACCACTCAAGCATAATCTTGTTCATTCCGTCAACACAGTGAAACTACATGAGGATTCAGACATAAGTAAGTTTGGCCAGTTTAAGAAGTTCAGCTGCTACAGCCATTCTGATAATCATGTTCACACTTATAACATATACCAGCAAAACCAGTAAGTGAATGCATCCAAATGTTCGAAATATAAATTTAATCAAATAAAAAAATTTTTTGGTCATTGCATCTGTCTTGTTCATGTGCAAAAACCATAATTTCAAAAAGCTGAGACACTGAGTATTTTTTCATTCATTTTCTGTAACTGTTTTTCCAGTTCAGAGTCGCAGTGGGTCCGGAGCCTACCCAGAATCACTGGGCACCAGTCCTTTACAGGGCGACACACACACTTCGGACAATTTCGAATCGCCAATCCACGGATCCACCTGTCAATCTCCCGCTCCATCTTTCCCTCACTCGTGAACAAGACCCCGAGGTATTTGAACTCCTCCACTTGAAGCAGGATCTCACTTCTAACCTGGAGAGAGCACTCTACCCTTTTCCGACTGAGTACCATGGACTCGGATTTGGATGTGCTGATTCTCATCCCTACTGCTTCACACTCGGCTGCAAACTGGTCAAGCAACAGCTGTAGGTCCCGGCCCAATAAAGCCAACAAGACCACATCATCTGCAAAAAGCAGACATGGAATCCTGAGACCACCAAACCGGACACCTTCTGCCACTTGTCTATGCCGAGAAATTCTGTCCATAAAAATTAAGAACAGAACCGGTGACAACAGGCAGCCCTGACGGAGTCCAACTCTTACTGCCAGCCACACGAACCAGACTCCTGCTCTGTTTATACAGGGACTGGATGGCTCGTAGCACAGAGCCTAGTACCCCATACTTCCAGAGCACACCCTACAGAATACAGCCTTCTCCAGATCTACAAAACACATGTAGACTGGTTGAGCAAACTCCCACACACCCTCCAGGATCCTAGCAAGGGTAAAGAGCTGGTCCTGTGTTCCATGACTGGGGGGAATCTGCATTGTTCCTCCTGGATCTGAGGTTCAACTATCATTCTGACTCTCTTCTCCAGTACCCCCGCATAGACCTTACCAGAGAGGCTGAGAAGTGTGATCCCCTATAGTTGGAACACACCCTCTGATCCCCCTTCTTAAAAAGGGGAACCAACACCCCAATCTGCCAGACCAGAGGCACTGCCCCCGATGTCCACATGATGTTGCAAAGACATGTCAGCCAGGACAGCCCCACAACATCCAGAGCCTTGAGGAACCCAGGGCAGACCTCATGCGCCCCCAGGGCCCTACCGCCAAGGAGTTTTCCTACTATCTCAGTCACCTCAGCCCCAGTGATAGACAAGCCCTCCCCAGGATCCCCAAACACTACTTCCTCTGTGGAAAACGTACTGGTGGGATTGAGAAGATCCTCGAAGTATTCCTTCCACCACCTAATGATGTCCCCAGTTGAGGTCAACAACTCCCCACACCCACCATATACAGTGTTGGTGGAAAACTGTTTTCTCCTTGTGAGTCACCTGATGGTTTGCCAGAATCTTCTCAGAGCCAACCGAAAGTTGTTTTCCATGTCCTCACCGAACTTCTTCCTCAGCCGAGTTTTTGCCTCAGCGACAACTGAAGCCGCGAGCCGCTTGGCTCTTCGGTACCTGTCAGCTGCCTCCAGAGTCCCCTGAGCCAACCAGGCTCGAAAGGACTCTTTCTTCAGCTTGACAGCCTCCCTTACCCGGGGAGTCCACCACAGAGTGTGGGGATTGCCACCACGACAGGCACAGACAACCTTGCAGCCACAGCTCCGGTCAGCCGCCTCAACAATGGAGGTCCAGAACATGGCCCATTCTGACTCAATGTCACAGTCCTCCCCCGGGATGCAGTCGAAGCTCGGCCAGATGTGGGAGTTGAAGATCTTTCTGACAGGTTCCTCTGCCAAATGCTCCCAGCAAACCCTCAACACACGTTTAGGTCTGCCAGGTCTGTCCGGCATCGTCCCCCACCATCTGATCCTACTCACCACTGGGTGGTGATCAATTGACAGCTCAGCACCTCTTTTCACCCGAGTGTCTAGAACATATGTCCGCAAGTCCGATGATACGATATAAGGTCGATCATCGAAATGCGGCCTAGGCTATCCTGATGCCAGGTGTACTTGTGGACACTTGTGGACACATGGTGTTCGTAATGGACAAACTGTGACAGGCACAGAAATCCAATAACTGAACACCACTCAGGTTCAGATCAGCCGGGCTCCCAATCACCTCCAGGTCTCACTGTCATTAACCATGTGAGCATTGAAGTCCCCCACCAGAACAATAGAGTCCCCAGAATGAGTACTCTCCAGCACCCCCTCTAGGCTCCCCATAAGCACAAACAACCATCAGAGCCCTTTCCCCAACCCAAAGGCGCAGGGAAATTACCCTCTCATCCACTGGGGTAAACCCCAACGTAGAGGCGCTAAGCCGGGGGCTATGAGTAAGCCCACTCCTGCCTTACACATCTCACCCTGGGCAACTCCTGGGTGAAAGAGCATCCAGCCCCTCTCAAGAAGACTGGTTCCAGAGCCCATACTGTGTGTCAAGGTGAGCCCAACTATATCTAGCCGGTACCTCTCAACCTCGTCAAGTAGCCTCTCCTCCAGGGTGGGGCCCCAGTAACCCTACTCCAGGCAAGGGAAGCTGTGTCTCTGTTGTTCTATTCATCAGGGTCTTATGGATCACTCTTTGTCTGGCCCATCACCTAAGACCAATTTGCCTTGGGAGACCCTACCAAGGGCTAATGCCCCAGACAACATAGCTCCTAGGCTCACGCAGGCAGGCAAACCCCTCCACCACGTTAAAGTGTTGATCCAGGGAGATTTTCAATTGAATACCTGAGAATTCTTCCATTATATACGTCTTCAACTGCATAAGTCTTTGTGGTCTCCAAGGTTGTATTTTAATGGAAATTTGTGAGCAGCTGTACCTTTTCTAAACCAAGACCTAATTTGTTGATCCCACTCTCACTTCCTAATTAAGCTGATGGCAAATTTCATGTCTTCAGGTCTCAACCAATAATTCTTTGTAGTCTTCTATCCCACCTTGACCCTGGTCAGCATAAAGCAGTTAGAGAAGCTGAAAGAATAAATGAGGGAAAGAAGAAATTTATCTAGATCCTAAACAGATGCAAAATTTTTGCTAATGCTTTGTCTCATTTAGCAAATTTGTCTTAGCAGTAAATCTATTACAAATGTATTCATCTGCAGCTCTAGGCATGGCAAGGGTTGGTGGAAATAAATTTATGTTAATGTTACAACTGCAGAACGTCACAGTTTTGCAAAAGTCCTGTCCTGCTGTGTGCAGACCTGTACTACCAAGTGATACCAGGCTGACTGAACAAAACATTATGCATGGTACAAGAGGAAACAATGTGTCCAATGTGTGAACAACACTGGTTATTGCTTTTTTTGGTTCTTCTTCAGATGTGCTTGTGTATGAGTGAAGGAGAGAGGAAATGTGCATGCAAGTGTGTGTGTGTGTGTGTGTGTGTGTGTGAGAGAGAGAGAGAGAGAGAGAGAGAGAGAGAGAGAGAGAGAGAGAGAGAGAGAGAGAGAGTATGTGTGAAGTTCCCCTTGTTTAAATAACAGCATGACACTGTGAATTCCTGGATGGCAGCAGAAGATGGTCTGGGCAAACATTCACAAAGCATGTCAAAAGCAATTCATACAAGAGGACGGACGGTGCATATTCAATGGTGCTGCAAACGATACAATCTGGCAGCGTTCTTCCCCCTGTTCCCTCTGTCTGGCCCCCAGCACCCAGCAGCCAGCGAGCAGGAGCAGGCGAGTGAATTAACGAGAGAAAGCAGCTCCTGTAACGAGGATGCCAGAGCACGTTAGGGCTGCTGTCCAATCAGACTAAGCGTGTGTGAGCGCTGCAGTCTGCCTCCACAGGGCATCACAGGCAGGGAAGGTGAGAACAGCCCCCCATCTGTGGCCCCACACATTCTACTCACCTGAAACTGTTCATTATCACATTCAAAACAATGTAAAGACAAAGCCACTAACACCTGCATGTAATCCTCTAATTAATGTTAGGCCTGCAGTCCAGCTCCTGAAGACCTAACCACTAGGTGAGGATGCTAGTTTTCATCTTTCCTTACATTGCAGATGTAAGGACAAAACCAGTGATACTAACAATATCTGTTTTAGAAACCTGCATCACATATCCTCACTACTTTTAGACCCTCATTTCAGGTCCTGAAGCCCTAATCCAATGGTTAGTTGCTAGGTTTTATTTACCCTCTTAGTGCAGACGTAAAGACAAAGCCATTGGCACTTTTGAAATCTGTTGTGGAGACCTGCATTTAATCCCTTCATTACTAAATCATCATTGCCTCATGTTGCCAGAGATTCCTCATTTCATCTAGACCATTTCCGCACAGGGATAATTTTGCACTGTCCTCATGATTTGAATTGTGCCATCCTTGTAAGTCACCCCACGTTAGGCTGGCTGCCAGATTACTACAAAGGGCAGTACACAATACAAATGGGACACACAAGCTCCTGTTGCCAACCACTGTACGCTCTGCATCAGTCCGGCCAAAATGCAATCTGGTACCTTATTTTCTGGCCTACTGAGCCACACACTTGTTTCTAAGCTAATGCTGATGATATTGTGAGAGCTGACCCTCAAAGCACGATTAAGGACAATGGATGGAATTGAGTGGTCTAAACATGTGGGGAGCCAATATTCCAAATAGAAAAGGCTAACTTATTTAAGTATATAATTTTGACGTTCTAACAGAACATTTGACTCAAAATATAACAGGAGTGAACATGCGTGAGAGCTAAGATGCTAACACTTAATTCAAATTCAGGGAAACTAGCTTTCACTTCTTACTAGCCACGTTAGCATGCATGGTAAATTTGATTTTGGTCAAACTATAAATGCTTACTAAGCTCTGAAGTATCCCCATTTGCCCTTCTGACTTTCACCCATAATTTGATCAAGTGGACTGCAGGGACAAGGTGAAGCTTAATAGCAATTTATCCTCCCCAGTGAGAATTGTGCTGGCTGCAGCAATAATTAGGGCAGACAGAAGACGTATGATCGTGACAGCTCACCATGATGTCATTAAATACCATTTCCATATGTGTTTAAAATTATGCTGAAAGTCAGTGTGCTTGTCAGCAAAAACTGCTCAAATGCTTTCTCCAAATGCACATGAAAATAACCCTTTACCTTAACTTGCATTGGAGACATTTTTGTTCTGATGAGGTAGTATTTGTAGCATTTCTGCTTTCATTTTTTGGTATGCCTCATAAAACACAAGCAATAATATGTTATTGCACTTGTTTTGTGAATTTTGAAATTGTGAAATTTGTTTCTCAAAGAATGAGTAAAGAACTGGAGTCAATGCTTGACTGTGGAAAAACAGGAACATGAGAACCATCAGTCTAATGAAATGGAAAAACATTTTCCTCTATTTTTCCAACCTTCGGCTGCTTGTTATCCGAGCCTCAGCACCCTGCACCTGTCTCCAGCAGGAGAGAAATCCTGCCATGGCCTCGAGTCATTTATCTGGACCTTTGCTTACACGTTTCAGTACTGATAACACACAGCAGTCACTGTATTCACAACACACCAATGTGCATGTTACCTGTACTATAAATGATGCACTACAAGGGAATGTGTGTGGGTGTGTGTATAATAGGAAATAAAAGAGATCAAGAGCAAGCTAGTTGGAAGTACTTAGAGCGACAGAGAAAGCCAGTAAGGACGAGGAGAGCTTGATATGCTAGAAGCTGACTTTGAGTATGTCATTCAAACACAGTGTATATGTAGCTTATGATATCTAACTATGTTTTCCTCTCTCTCTCTCACACACACACACACAAAACACAATCAGTGTATCCTACAGTAAAGTAATAATAACTGCATGGTGCATTTGGCAGTAGCCAGCTGATGAAGAATTAAGAGTCAAAAGTCAGGTACTGCAATCTCCAGAGAGGTGGGACATTGCAGTGGCCAATATGACATTTTCAGATGTTATGGATATTAATCTAGAGGAAACAAAGGAAGTGCATCTCACGATGCTTGCACATGTTTTCTGACCTCTGGTGACTATCAAAATCAAGGGCGTGTGTGATTATTACACAAAAGTAAACAGACAGTAACAAGATAGCTCAATTCTGGCAGAGTCAGAAAGAAGAGAGTGGATGACAGATTGTGCTTGTGGTCTGGGAGATACCCCCAATCTTTCTGATTTCATGGGCTGGGACTTCAGTTGAACTGGAACAGATAGAAATGGAATTGGATGCAAGAGTTAAATCCGCGTGTCTCGTCAGAGGGTGAGCACAGCCCAGAAAGCCCCACCAAACCACAATGACACACACAATACCGCTCCGATCTGCTCCCCGTATCCACCTCAGCTCACACAGCACACCCGCACACACACACAAATCCACCCTCACTCCCTCTGCTTCTTGCTCTTCTCCTGTCTACCTCTCCTTGTCTTTCCCATTGTTCCTTTTCTTTCTGTTTCTTGGTTGTCATCATGACATATGTTGAGTTCACATGGCTCCCCCTGCCCAGGGCCAGCACCATGCTGAGTGGGTTTTGGATGCTGTGTTGCCATGGAGAGCCAGCTGTAATTTCAATAGCGTTGCCATAGTGAGCAGGTAATATCAAGAAAGTGCTTTCTCAATACCTAAAGCTAGAACACAATATTGCAATGGTGTTCAAAACCTAATAAAAGCTACTGCATTTGCATGGCACTCTGAAGTTACTCCTATTTAACTTCTTACCCACATTGAGCAGTTACTTTCTTAACCATACGGTGAACTGAACTGATCAGAATATATAATTATGTAAAGAAGAAAAAAATAAAGATTTGACTTGTAGGTGCTTGTTATGTCTTTAACTGACATTCATCGAATATGAAAATATTCAACTTGCATTTAACCCTTGCCTTAACTCCAACACTCACTGGGACTTTAAGCATAATCTCACCCACAAACTAACTCTGCTCCTAATGCAAAAAAAAGTATGCCACCACAAGGATTTAAGACTTTTCCTCCATATACAATGTGCATCTTGATTTTCTGAGACTGGAGAAATAAATAAATAAATAAATATAGATAGATAAGAAATATAGGTGCTTTTGTTATTTTTACTTATAAATGTATTTATTTATGAATTCATTTTAATTGTAAGCTTTTGGCAGCTTTTTTGATCTAGTGATCAACAATAGTAATATTCGGGCTATAATAGAAACCCATAAGTTTCTTGAACCTGACCTAAAGCAGAACATTACAACACAGGACACAGGGGGCAATAACGCAGCCGTACGATGAGAGGTTCCTGCAGTGTAAAACATACTAAGTAGAACATCTATCAGTGTTGGCTTACTGTGCATGAAAAGCCTTAGTTGACAGCAGCTTGAAAGCAATTTAGTGCCTTACAGGCAGCCCCAAGTCTGTGTCCCATTTATGCCCCATATTGAGTAGATTTATCTGAAACACTCACACACATTCACCCAATCAATGAAATAAAACACGGTAAATAGTAAAATACATACTTAAATATTTGGAATCATCTTCTGAAAATCCTTGAAGATTACATTTACAATAAAGAGTCTGTTTACAAATGAGAACAAATAAATGTACAGCCAAGTCAAAGAAATAAATCCTTTTAGGAAATATAAACCTATATCCACATTTATATGACAGGACTCATTTAAACCATACGTCCTACACAGGACACAGTTCCTACATTCATAAAATATGATAATATTGTCCCTTTTACAAAACCCTTGTCAGCAAAACATTTACAATTAACAGACTTGCATTCCCTAAAATGTTTTGGCACCATGGATCCAAAAATGTTGTCTTAATATTTGAAAGTAAAAGAAAAAAAAAACAAACAAAAAAAACCACTACCCATTAAATGATATGAAAAACAATGGTACAAAGACTACAGCACAGCAGACATGACACACATGAGGAGGTTCTAGATTACTTTTCAAGGCTCACTGAGAGTTCATAAGAAAAGAGTGTACATATGCATACAAGAAACCAGCACGGTCATGCTGCTTGACAAACTCCATGTCCTAAAAGTAACTACAATATTCCCAGCCAGGATCTGAGGTTTTTTTATGGATAATGCAAAGTTTTCATACCATAATAAATGAAAGTGCACGCATATAAACATCCATGTCTCACTGGCCTAACACAGCATAAGTAAATAAAATACAGCACTTCCTTTGATATAGAACTTAAAGTAAAGCAACCTTTGACACATAACACTGGCAGTAGAGATTGGAGTCACTGGCACAAGTTTTTAGCGTTAGGTATTAAGTCATATATCGGGTTTGCCCTTAGCCTTTTGAAATTGTGTATCTAAAATAATGCCATTGTGTCAAAGGCTTTTCAGTAGTGTAAGGGGAGAGTGAAGATATCCCTGAAGATATATATACACACCCATTGACGTATGTGTGCATATGTGCTTGTGTGTGTGTGTGTGTGTGTCGATAGAGCAGGCGTCGCAGCAAGAAACAGATGGGCCAGCATCATGCCATGGTGTAACCGTAACTCCCACAATGCAGTGCAACTAGCAGTCGGTCACGCAGGACATCCTTGCTGGGGTATTCGGGGAGTTTCAGCATGTTGATACTGGAAAAGACAGACACACAGGTCAGAGCCATTTGGCTGTGGATTGAGCAGCAAGTCAAAAAGGGCTGCATATGCTTGACTCCCACCATGACTCAAAAACTGACCTTTTAAGCTCTGTATGACATGCCTCTTTTTGTTCTGTGTCTTTCTGGATTTTTTGCCAGTCTATGTGATCATGTCTCTTTTTATCATACTATGAAGAAACTGATGTTGAGTCACACAGCATTAGTACTGAACTTTCAAAGAGCCATACTGCCCTCTAGTGCTCCTAGACACTTCAATGCCTGTTCTGGTCCCTAAAAGGTCCGTTAGTCTTTGTCTTTCTCACCAGGTACTAGAGGTAGGCAACAAGTTGGATGTGTATGGCACTGCAGCAATTGTAAACTTTTGCAACCCACTGCCACCCATGAGAAAGGCGAATCCACCATGTGGAACACGGGAACTAGGGAGAGAAAAAAAGCTAGGTAAGGTATTGAATTCATGTAAAGAATTACATTTTTTTTGTTAAATTCTGTCAGTAAAAATGTGTCTAAAACGATTGTAAAATGTTAATACAGTAGAAGTCTTACCTTCCAGTGACAAACTGTAACAGAAGCACCCTCTCCTCTTGTGTGAGACTCTCTACAACTTCCCAAAACCACTGCAAAACAAAGAATAACACATTACTGCTCAACTGCCAGTGCAATGTCAGATTGCTTCATTCCCAAGGTGATTTAGAGTAAATAAAAACATATTAATACATATTTTCTATAAAAAGTCTAAAATTCCTTTTAAACTTAAAGTCTAATTCCATCTACAGCTGGATCATAAAATAATGACCCAATTCTTTGCAGCATCATGTTGATCAATGCATGTGTACAAGATCTGCCAACAAATCTGCATAAACTGCCTCATTGTCTTAAATCATTAGAGATGGCTCATTAATTTAAGTCAGTACGGGTGATGTTCATGTAGCAGAGCAGCTGTTAACCTGGATGACTGGCTCCTCCGTATCATAGCCACTGGTGTACTCTGTGTTTTTCTTCCAGTCCATCACATCAATCTCCGGCATGCCAGACAGCAGCAGCTCCTACACACACACACACACACACACAGGCTTAAAACCAGGAGTACAGCACAGAGCCACCCAGCTCATAACAGCAGATCTAATCAATAACTCATCCAGCTCAGTCTGACTCATAACATGGCCATGGTTTTGCTCCCAAAGTGTTCGACATTTCCCATGAACTCCTTCATAAAGGACATGAGCGCAAAGTACAGCACCGAGAAGAGCTGTGAAAAAGGCCTTTAATCACTGAACATGCACTCGGCGTGAAAGGTTTCATCGGCCGCTTGCTGTTGCGATTAGACGAGCGAGAGACAGATAATAAAGACACAGAGAGCATGGGACTAAAAGTGCTTTGAAACACAGGCCCTCATTAGTTAGCCCCACTGGGGCTTGTCAGTGGGCTTGCTGAAGCTGTGTGACCGAGGAATGGGCCCACACATATATGGGCGCTGGAGGCTTGCCGTGCAGTAATGGCCCTGGGAGAGCATCGATCTGGGCCAGAGCAGGGGGATGAGTGAGAGAGAGAGATAGAGAGACATGAGAACTGAGAGAATGCAAAAGAAAGAGCACACCTGTGTTCTGGAACATACACAGAGGCATGAAATGGTGTGAACGGAAGGGCCCAAGGTGAAGTCTGATGCCTCAGTGAGCTCGAGAGAGAGAGAAAAATGTAGTCTTACCACTGCTGTTTCTAATTTTTAGCCATGACATATACTACTGTCTATCCAGGAGCCCCCCATTCACACACTGCTAGGACAGAAAAGTCAAGGTGAAGCTGAACATGTGAACTTTCTTTTTTAAACTGCCACTAAAGCAGTTTAACATTCTTGGAGGAGAACACTAACATGCTAAATGCTGGTTGTGTCAATCAGGATCCTAAAACCATATGCTATTATTTCCTTTTAGCACAAAACATTAAACAATAGACTTACTACACAATGCTGGCAACCTCATCTATGCTCTTATACATAAAACAGAAAGAGCATGGATTAAAAAGGTCCACTGTATCCAAACTTCCTCCAAAGTTTCTCCAGAATATAGCATTCACAAACAGAACTATAAAGATCTATAAAGTTTGAACACATTAATTCCACTTCATTACCTGCCACTGGCTACCTAATCATTCTTATCACACACATCCTAATCCTGCACTCAGGATTCAATCAAAAGGTGAAGGCTTTAGCAATTAACACAGAGATAAAAGGGGCAGGTGGAAGGGCTTTTCCCTTTCTCCACTCTGAAACAGCTTAGCTGCTGACTGACAAGACTCACGTACAGACTCAAACAGAACGTCTCGCATCTACAAGTTTATACATACGACTCCAAATCTCAATAGCAATTCTATATTAAAGCCAATGAATGTTAATTATATGCATATTATATCACAGTTTCATGATACACAATAAAAATCACAATATGTTAGTATTTTCTGTTAGAAGTATGAGATTGAAAAGTGTTCTTAAGGTCCATGATATACTCAGCTTAACATGACAATTTATCATGATAATGACATCATTCCATCATATTGTCCACCCTGTGAACTGAGACATTAATGTTGTGGCTTGTACATGCAATGCCTCACATTTGTTGACAGCATGCAGAGACACTAAAGCCCTGCAAACTCATGTTGGCCTCTAGATCTCCCTTTTAATTATGCCATCATCATTATGCTTATCTCTTTTAATTATGCTTTCAGCCTGCTGAAGTAGCTCAACATAAGGTGTACACGGTGGCCTAAATGATCCCAACAGATGCTCCATGCTACCTTTTTTCTCTTTCTTGTGTCTTCCTCCCACTGTATCCAGCCATGTCACGAACCGGCCACCCATGCATCTTATTACCTACAACACTGTGGGCACATTCTTATGTAGTCATCTGTCCATGAATCTTTAGTCTTGGCCCCACTGCCTATGCCTCAGCATTGCATCATGAGCTTCATTTATCACACCATAGAGGTTCTAACCGCATGAAACCCTCTGTTATTTTAATTCTTCCGTATCATTTCCTGCCTTTGCAGATTCATGACTAATGCATATCTTGTCTCTAATTCCTTATCCGTGCCCTAGAGTCACACCCTTGAGATTTAGATATGCACTAGTGACAAGGGTTACTCCGATATCTTCATTCCTCTAAACTTACCCTGCGCACAAAAAAAGCACAATATGAAACAAGTAATCCCCAGTACACATCTCCTAATATTTAAATTGTATCCTCCCAGACTCCATTTTCAATTTAATCTTTACTGTCTGAATGAAATATATCTGGCTGCTTCCAGCATAAATCTTCTAATGTCAAAATATCTGGCTTTGATTCTCTGTGTAGTCATCGCCAGAGGAGAACAGATTCAACTTCTGAGTGCTGGTCCCACTCAAGGTTTCCTTCACATTCTAAGAGAGAGATACTGTTTGTCACTGCTGTCTTTGGAATGATCATGAAACATTTTATGCACAAGCATCAGTAAAAGAGATTTGTTGAAAAAGCACAGAACACTTAATTAAACTCATCCATGTGAAGATGACAGTGGGGGGGAGAGAGAGAGAGAGAGAGAGAGAGAGAGAGAGAGAGAGAGAGACAGACAGATGAATAGTGTGAGAATGAGGTAAATAATGAGTGACATTATTAAATTTGGAGAACATTGGAAAACTAAGAAAAGTACTGACCAACTCATACTCATCAAAGAGCTGAATGAGTGAAGGAGGGATAAACGTGTGGAAGCCCTGCAGGAAGGCGTTGATCTGAGGCTGAATAGCTCGAGTCATCCTCAGCTCTGTTACCAGCTGAACATATTCTGCCTGTGTGTGAAAGAGTAAGAAATAGGGACTTAGACATAGCTTGACAGTCGTACCTTTTCCTTGGGGTGAGGGTTGTGCTGCTGAATAAAACCGAGGGAACGGCATGTACTACAATAATATCTGGATAATACTGCCCTCTATTGATCTCTTTGGCCAATTACAGATTTATACAGGAAATGCATGCTGACATTTTCCCTCTGTGGGAATACAGAGGCAACCTTCATCTAAATGTTTCCGCTAACTCAGCTGCTGTGCGAGCTCTAATGTCATACGTAAATGCTGTGCATGCAAATACATTCATATTAGCATATAACAACCAATTCAGAGCTATAGCCAAACAGTGGGATGTCAATATTTGAACTGCCTACGTTTTTATTTTCCCTTGCTTACCCGACTTTGCACAGTAATTGAAGCATCTCTGTTTATAGCCGCACCTTGTTTTCTTGGGTAACCTGAATGCTGGTTCCTCCCGGCTTGAGAGGAACTTCTTCCATTGCCCCAAACACATCTGTCTCTACAGAAAAAGTGAGCTCAAGACCCAAGTCACTGATGTCATTGTCCAGTATCCACTGCAGATTCTTTGCATATTCTGGATCAATAGAGGACACATCCTGATAATTCACTGGGATACCTGTAGGGATGTACAGATAAAAATATCATACTGTGCCTATTGTGTCCCTGAATGTTTCTAGATTTATTACACGCCTGTGTTATGATGTGCCTTCATGTGCATTACCTAATATGTGCTTGTAGAAGGAGCGGGTAAAGTAGATGTTAACTAGCTGACGATGATACAGAGCCAGGCCAAGGATTTGACCAGCAAATCGGAAATAGTTCAGATGATCTGGGTTGACAGATGAGTTACTGTTGGGTTGAAAAGTAGTGCCTTTAAAAGACAGAGTGCACACACACACACACACAAACACACACACAAAGTCCAGATGAATAAGAACAAAGGACTGTAATCATGTGGTGGTGTATTTCTGAACAATCACAGAGAAAGCTTTGATCTGTAGCACTCCTTTCCCATCATGTGTCATTACCTATTACCTCTACGGAGAGACAAAGACACAGACGCTCAAAGTCACTGACATATAACCATCATGACCCTATAAATACACGTCAAAATCACAGCAACAAGAGTCTGAAAAGTTACATCAGAACAGAGATATATCAAAGACACAAGAAAAAACACAAACAAAGGAGGGGAGGGCACTACTGCAAAAATAGAACATCATTATTTGAACGGAATTTCAATTATACAGTCCACATCACCAATATTTAAATTCAATTTCAGTATATACAATGACCTGTAACCATCAAAATAGCAGTAATATATATTTAAAGACTATGGAACAATATAAACATACGTACACACACAGTACCAATAAAATATTTGGACACGCCCACTCAGGGAGGCTCTTTTCCTCACATTGTGAATGTACAGTACCAGTCAAAAGTTTGGACATCTCCTCATTCAATGTTTTTTTATTATTTTCAACAATGTAAATGATTATGGAAGACATTAAAACTATGAAGGAACACATATGGAATTATGTATAAAACAAAAAAAAGTGTTAAACAAACCAGAATATGTTTTATAATTTAGATTCTTCAAAGTAGCCACCTTTTGCTTTGATGAAAGCTTTGCACACTGTCGGCGTTCTCTCAGTCAGCTTCATGAGGTTGTCACCTGGAATGGTGTTCAGTGAACAGCTGTGGCCTCGTCAGGAGTTAATTTGTAGAACTGCTCACCTTCTTAATGTGTTTGAGACCATAACTTGTGTTGTGCGGAGGTAGAGCAGGTACACAGTTCTATACAGTGAATAGCCCTATCCCACCAATGACTAATGAGAATGTGTCCAAACTTTTGACTGGCACTGTATATATTTTATTTTAAAACATATTTGAAACATATTTCAGTCTGACAGGACCGCTTTGAAGACAACATTTTGTCAAATTGCCCCCCCTCTCCTCATGTGCATACATACACAAAACAAACAAAGTCACTGCATTATGCTGGCACATAGCTCAAACAGGGACATACAAACAGTACAGCACATTACACAGGGATGGTTAGAATGTTGCTTACCATCTGCAGATTGTGTGAACAGAGCGTAGTCTGGATTGATGATCTCATTAGAAAGAATGTCAAACCACTCTCTAACCACCCCCTGACCCTGAGACAGAGAGGACAGTATGAGCACCATCTGCCATTGTCACAAACAGAAGATATGTTTCTGAATGCTGCATCACAGCATGAACAGCAGGCTCTGATTATTCCAAATGTGTGAACATTCTGAAGCACAGCAAAGCACCGCAGAGTCAAAAATAGCTGAAAAACATAAGAAAGCTGCATCTCCTGAAGACATGCAAACAATACATAAATTAAAACTGACCATTCCCTCTTCACCATGGAACCGCACAGCGATGCCCTGCTTGAGCTTCTCATTGGTGGACTTGGACACAACCTCACAGCTGCTGTGGAATATAGAATCTAAAAAAGGAAAGATGAAGGGGGACAGATTACAGCTCTTGAGCTCTAGAGAGTGAATGTGTAAAATGGGTCTGCACAGAGGCAGAAGCCTTCAAACAGAGTTGAAGTTCTGGGACCTCGGTGACTCAGCAGGATGATGTTTTGTCCTTTGAATACTGTTTATCTAATGACAGTTATGGGGTATACCATGTCTTGCACACTTATTAGATTACCATTTTCTCTACAGCTACCAATCAGTTTTTAACTTTAGTTTTAGAAACACCTTTTTTCCCCTACTTTCCACATCGGCTTTCCCATTTTTAAATCCAAACTCCTTAGAAACATCTACAGTAACTATATAAATGGAGTCTGCTCAAAGGCAGAAGCTTTAAACACACACAGTATAAGTTCTGGTACCTCGGTGAATCAGCAGGATGTCGTTCTCATTGACTGGTCGATGGACCATATCTGAGTCAGGCTGTCCAGCCAGGAGATGCTCATAGAACCACTCGCACCTGTCTTTAAAAGGCTGCAGAGGAAGGGGGCAAAAAAGGTAATTAAAATATGCTCATATTGATTAGATTCTGAAGCCCTTTACCTGAGCCTGAGTCATCTGTTCTATTAATCACCCACTCATTACACTATAAACCACAGAATCTGACTGAGCAAAAGGAGATGATGGGGAAAGGAAATGCTTCAGCTGCACGGAGGGTGTGGGGGGGCTGCAATCCATTTGCATAATATTTGAATGGCTTTGTTCTTGATGCAGAGAGGGAGAAGTCTGCAAGAGGTAGAAATTAATCCGACTGAAAAGAACTCTTTCCCCCAGGGGCACCGGGAGCGCACGAAGAGGAAAATCAGGAGATGAAATCGTATTCGGCAGGTTAAAATCTGTAATTAAAACGGCATCGTATTCCCCAGCGGACTATAATCTGAAGGTAACGAGGCTCAGAGTGCTGGCGCTCAAATATGAATACAGAAAACTCTGCGAACACTACAGAGTGAAGCGGCACTTAAAACTTACGAAGCTATATAACGGGACTTAAGACAAGTGTTATCTGCGGCATAATAACACAGTTAAATGATCCTGGCAGAGAGAGAAAGACAGGTGTTTGAAAGTCACTCCAGCACGAGCCCCAAGAGTGCTGCAGCACAGAAAGTCACTTCAGGGAAATGAGATGAAGGGTTACATCAGAAACCAATCAGAGCACTGCTCTAACCTGTCTGTCACCAAGCATACCTGGCCTTTGATAATGTGCATGAAGCGAGACATGAGCTCAGGACACTCCAGCAGGAAATGAAAGTGGTTAAAGATGATCTTGGGGTTTCTGTGGAAAGAGAAGAGAAGGAAAAAAATTAAACTTCAACAATTTGCCTTTAAAAAAAAAAGGTTGTTGAAGCAGACAGGGAGACTTTAAAGTTACAGAAAAGCAATCTTTACTCACCTGGTTACAAAACACTTGAGCACTTCATCATGTTTACAAACAAACTCAATGAACCGAGGAGACGTCATGCTAGGCAAAGAAAACAAGAATAGATTTTTACATAGAGAAATGGCGGCAGGAGAATGAAGTGTAAGAAAAAAAAACTGTATCTAAAGCCTGTATCAACGCAATGGGGCCCTAATTACACAGATACTCTGTGCAGTCTCACTGCAGCCATTGATCCCTCAGCAAACAGTAAAAGGAATTATTTAAAGATGTTATCCAAACAGAGAACAACCATCATTTTGGCCTCTAATGAGAAGGGCATTCAGAAAAAAAAAATAAAGGGGGGATACATTTCACTAGAAATGGTCAATATGGGAACAGCAGTTCATTGGTAATTAATATCTATTTAAATGCATTATTAATTGCATGCAGTTAGATACTCTTCAGGTGCAACTTGATGAAACAAAAGTGAAGGACTACATTTTTCACCCATTTATGACACCAATTTTAACAAAGAAGAGAGCTCCAATTAACTACTTGTTTAGGTGAGAAACAAGCTTTATTCACATTCTCCAAGTCTAAATCAAAACAGTATGGTGGAATTACAAAGTGGAAAGAAAAGGTTTAATTTTAAGCTTTCTCAGTGATACTATGACTGGGATCAGATGTAAAGTATATAACTTTTTTTTGCTTGGAACATATATATATATATAATAATTATATAATATATATAATATAGCTATATTTCTAGCTGTTACAAAGAAACTATTTGCACATTCTTGCTTCCCATCAAGTAGGATCTGGTCCTCGGTCGTCTACGTGCTCTCCATCTGTCATGCACAACTTCCAAGAAGTGGAAATGGAAAAATGTTAAGTTTGATGTTTTTTTTTCCTGAAATAAAATACAGGTTGTGCCACATAATCCCATTTCATATTATATGGGCATTTTAGTGACTTCTGGGGACAAAATAGAAGAACTCTGTGATAGCAGGTTGGTCAACAAATATAAAAGTGAATAAACAATGACCTTTTAAATATTTGTGTAAATACGATCATTAAAATGAAAATGATCATTATAAAAATAAATTAATAAATTTTAAAAATCGGGGGGCGGCACGGTGGCGCAGCAGGTAGTGTCGCAGTCACACAGCTCCAGGGACCTGGAGGTTGTGGGTTCGATTCCCGCTCCCGGTGACTGTCTGTGAGGAGTTGGTGTGTTCTCCCCGTGTCCGTGTGGGTTTCCTCCGGGTGCTCCGGTTTCCTCCCACAGTCCAAAAACTTTGGACTTTTGGATTGGTGACTCAAAAGTGTCCGTAGGTGTGAGGGTGTGAGTGAATGTGTGTGTGTGTGTGTGTGTGTATGTGTTGCCCTGTGAAGGACTGGCGCCCCCTCCAGGGTGTATTCCTGCCTTGCGCACAATGAATCCAGGTAGGCTCTGGTAAACCCTGAATTGGATAAGCGGTTACAGATAATGAATGAATGAATTTAAAAATCCAGTACCACTAACTCAGCTATTATTAACATAAATGTGCAAAAAGAATGTCCTACCTATTTATAACTTCTAAGATTAGAGCATTGGCATCTAATGTATGCTTTATAGTGAAACTGAGGAATTGACTCTATGGTCTAAAGATGAGGGCGAGTAGTGAGGGGTCCCTCTTACCCTTGTGGCATCTGACATGAGCAGCAAATGTAGAAGGCTTGTATTACAGCGCTGAGACGATTGGCCGTCATGGAAATGACATCCTGGCCATCCACATAAACCTCAGGTGTCTTCATGTCAACCTCTTGGTCCAATGAGGGGGGCAGAAGGGCAGGTGTTTCCGTGGAAACAGAAGGCTCTGTCTCCCTTTGCTTCAGAAGGAGTGAAGCTATGTCAGTGCCTGGAGACGATGAGGCCGTGTCTCCACACTTCTTGTCCAGCTCTGTGGAGATAAGCACCAGCCACTCATCCAGAGAGTGCCACAGCAGCTCCAGAGGCTGACAAACATCATAAAAACATATCAGAAACATAAAAATATGTTTCATCTAAAACTACATCTCCCACCAAAACAGCAAGGGTATGGGAGGTAATATTGTTTTCTGACAAATAAAACCTAAAAACAGCCTGACAACTCTGTACTATACAACAAAGGAATTTAAAGTAAAATAGATAAAGTACTTCTTTAATTCTTTGTATACCTGTATAACTGACTTCCAATCAGTTGAAATGAGAAGCATCATCTGAAAAGTTATTATTCATAACAGCTGAGTGGACAGGGGCCAGTATGAATATTAATGCCATAAGTATGTTCCATAATAAGTGTACAAGTGTTCAAAAATATTTTCCCCAGCATAGAGATGTTTGATGGTGAAATCTGATGGATTTATTAAGAGCAATCATTAAAATGTTACATGAACTTTAAAAATCCTCAGATGTGAGTGCTTATTTCTTCAGCGGTTAATGTAGAATTCTACTGATGCATCCCAATTTTATTTAAAATTATTTTTAAAATGCATTTTAATTATTTCATTATTTAGATGTTAACAAAGTAAACCAAAGTAGTTAGATGTGAATGGTGCATGGTAATGAAACACTTAAAAAAGTCACTTTGTTTAGATCTACATAAACATTAGACATACATTAGAATACAAAAGAATTAAGCAATTAATGTGCAATAGATAATTAAATTAATAAAAATCTAATTCCACACAATGTTAATGTCTATAAACTCCCTTTAAAGAGGTCTTTTTAATCTCACATGAGCAACCATCACTGTTCGTAAAGGACTATATATTTCCAGAGAATCTAAACAGCTGGCACCCTCTTCAGGAGAAATCACTCCAATGCACATCTCACATGCAACAGAAGCACTAATATTAATAGCTCTTGCTGTAGTAAAGATAATGAGGCTGACCTTGAAAACCTGACTGCGTGGAGTTTTGTTCCCATTGTATCCCATGTCATTTCCATTGTTAGGAGAGGATGGACCAAGGCGGAACACGTGGCAGAAGATCCGCACGATTTTCAGCAGGCTTTTCATCTGGGCCTCATAATTACTAGACAAACTAAAAAAGGGAAAGCAATTATGCCAGAGTAGAATGTTGTGCTGAAAACTTTTCTTGTGGTTGAGAGCAAGAACAAAAGGACCCTAAGAGAGGGGTAAAACCCACCTGAGCAGCTTGTGTCCATTGGTGGTGGCCACTTCAGCCAGACTGGTCAGGATCCTCTGATAGTTGGAGTCACTCTGCTGAGATACATGCTCAAGAACCTGCCTGAGCTGAACCCCATAAAAGGCTTTAAATTCATATACGGTTACAAAGCAAAACAATTGTTTTTAATGAAGAGTAACTAAGACCATCAAAGTGAAATTCTCACCATGTTCTCCTTAATGTCATCGTTTTGTGTCATCTGGATGAGGGTCTGGAACAGCCTCCCATGGTGCTGAATCAGAATCTCACATGTTTCACCATAACCACCCTTAAGAGAGGAGGTGGAAGATGAGAATGTGTATGAAGATGTTTAACAGTGTTTTGTGTAGAGTCTGTATGGTACTCACCTGCACACAAAGGTCAAGCGGCGTGACCCCATTTTTGTCAGGTAAGTATTTGGCACCTCTAAGGAGCAGGATCTGTGCTGTGTCCCTCTGGCCATGACTAAGACAGAGAGGTAAGTTGTGTATAATACGAGTTGCTGGTTAATTCAATGCATCACCTGAATTATCAACATATTTTGGCATATTGGGGAAAAAAGATGTAAATATTTTTTGCCCTTAAAAACATGAAGAATCAAGCTGGAAACTCATTTGCTGTAATGATATCTCTGTTATTTAAAAGGTTGATAGAAACTAGTTTGTATAAATGCAGGATAATAAAGCATAGATATTTTCAATGTATTACTTATATTTTAGTGTTGTGATCTGAATCACATTTTTATACACTGTTTATACCTTAAGTTCTTAAAAATTAATCAAGTAAGGTAGTGTCGCAGTCACACAGCTCCAGGGGCCTGGAGGTTGTGGGTTCGATTCCCACTCCGGGTGACTGTCTGTAAGGAGTTGGTGTGTTCTCCCCGTGTCCGCGTGGGTTTCCTCCGGGTGCTCCGGTTTCCTCCCACAGTCCAAAAAAAAAAAAAAAACACACGTTGCAGGTGGATTGGCGACTCGAAAGTGTCCGTAGGTGTGAATGTGTGTGTTTCTGTGTTGCCCTGTGAAGGACTGGCGTCCCCTCCAGGGTGTATTCCCGCCTTGCGCCCGATGATTCCAGGTAGGCTCTGGACCCCCCGTGACCCTAAATTGGATAAGCGGTTACAGATAATGGATGGATGGATGGTTTCAAGAACACACTTTGTACTATTGTTTAAAAACAATTCTCTGGTCATGTTTTAGTACATGAAATTAAATCCAGTAAATTGAAATTTATATTTAGCATCTTTTAGAACATTATTTAAAATGTAACATTACTTAAATATACTAAAAGAATTGAGGTTTTTGTATTTATTTTCAGAAGAATAAGTTTAAATAATCATTCTCAAAGCTGCATTATGTTGTGAGATCTTAAAAACCCTGCAGCATTTGTGTTTGTGTGGGTGCTCTGGTTTCTTCCCACAGTCCAAAAACACACATTGCTAGGTAGATTGGCTGTGCAAATGTGTCCATAATGAGTGATGCCCTGTGATGGATGAGTGTGTTCCTGCTTTGAGTCCAGTTTCAACGTTGTTGATGAAAACTATGATGAAAAATATTTGTTGACGACCTACAGTACTGTGAAAAAGTTAAAAGATTTCTGATCTGAAATCAGAAAATCGCAAGGAGAGAAAAACAAAAAAATTCTCCATTTGTTTGTTGTTATCATGACGATAAAGAGTAGTCGACTCCCAGTGACTCACATCAACTGTTGGCCAATTATTCATTTGAGTTCAAACTCTTGGAGTCTACTAAGTTACAATAATTTTGGATGTTAATGTGTTTTTAAATGTAACATAATTTTAAATAATAATTGTAAATAATACCCCTAAAATAATAAAATAAAGTAATATTTCTAAAAGAGTTAGCTATTTCTTTTCAATTTAATGGACTAAAAGCTGACTAAACTGTTTTCAGGCTTTGGGGACTAAAACTAATTTAAAATGAACAATAATAAAATGACTAAAATGAGACTAAAACTAATACACATTTTACTGAAAAGACTAAAACTAAATCAAAATCAGTTGCCAATCAGCCTTCCCCATATCACATGACAGTGTGGCCTCCTCAAGCACATAACATCTGCCTTTGCATAATTTCATTATTCAGTTTCACTAGGTGCCTCAACATGCATGAAGGTGAATGTTAATGAATTATTTTTGTCATATCAATATTTCATTCAGTGAATACACATGGATGAATTGTAGACAGCTGACATAATTCAGTTGATCTGACAAATTAAGCAGAAACACATCATGAACAAAAGTACAAAACACAAGATGATGCCGGCGCAAAACCTTTTAGAACACCGTAAATGAACACAGACTTAATTATGTGTTGGGGTTATCCATTAGAAAAGCTGCCATACTTGAATGTTCATGAGCAACTATAAGCAGACAGATATCTACTGCTATTTGTAACTGAAACAAGAGAACGAGGAGTGCTGTTGCTCGGCAACGCAGCTCATCCAAGTGTGTCAGGCATGTTACACAAGGAAAAACAAAAGCAGATTGGACATCTCGTCAGTTGCTGCATTCTCATCAAACAGCATCCTCATTAGTCTAACCCTGTGGCAGAGAGTGATAGGTTTCCTCCTGATACTTTTAACTCACAACTATAAACACAGAGCTGGAGCATTCAGCAACAGGGATTACAGCAGGATAAAATCAAAAGTGAAAATATTCACTAAAGTAAGGACAATCATTTCGAAGCACACATTGCAACCACTTTTATTAATAATAAGCATTACGTGGGTTACACTTCTAACCTGCAAGCGAAGTATAGAGGAGTTGCTCCAGAGACATTGGGCCTGTTGATGTCAGCTCCACTGTCCAGAAGGCATAGCACTGTCTGCAGAAAGCATCAAACAACATGCATTATTATCTGAAAATATAACTGGCTGTTGTAAACACTGAAAATGTCTGCTATGATTAATCTCCTACTTTCAATGTTTTAAACATGGTTATTATAATATTCAAGACCTCTGCCCTGCTTTAAAGCTGCAGGTATAGGGGAGAGTGGGGTACAAGTTAATGTGAGGTAACCTGTAGCATAAATGTTTCATATAGAACAATGTTTTGGTCAGTATGTATAGCACTGGACCAGTTTTAAATATAACTCTTGATTGCTGAATTGCATAAACAAACATTCACTCCTGTATGTTCCCTACTGGAGCTATTGCCATACCTCAAATGCTTAATCCATGTTTCTCTGAGAAAGAAATTATATTTAATTTTCCATTCTGAAGATTTACACTGTCAAGAATCCCATGAATGGCATGAAGCCCCAGGTGTTTGGAAAAAATATATAACAAGTGATCAGCATTTGCAAGTCTTCGTATCATGAATTTACCTTGTCTAATGCTAATACAGAATGTGCCAAAATGTTTTACATAAATATCACATTCATTACAGCGCCCAATATTAGTTCTTCAATGTGGAACTGAATTTTAAAAGAAATGTCATTTCAGTGTTCTGTCCTTAACAACAGACTTGATATAAAAGGAAAATATTACTGTTTAATTGTCATGATAATAATGTAATAAAAAGACTTTTATGAATAACTTGAATTACACACAGCATTAAAAAGCCAGAGTACAAAGATTTCAAAAAGCACAAACAAATGCAAAGATTCTAAAGGCAAGTGGAATGTGTGTGTTTGTCTGGGTGGTATACCCTAGGGATGTAACAACACATTCAAATATTATAAAATCACAATGCCAAACAGAAATAGTGTTAATCACTGAAATGTGATGATGCATCACAGAGAATGGGCAATCATTTAATTAATTCTGTTATCCCAGGCAAATACACCAATCACAGAAGAACAAGTTTGCAAATATATTGCACCAATCAAACACCCAGAAAGGTACACTCACATCATGTGCTGCACTCCTCCTGACTTTCACTTCTAGTTTCATTAATAGATTAAGCAGCTACATAATACATATAATTTTATTCATCCACATTTTTTTGAAATACTGTCAGAATTAGAATCATATTGTTACACCCCTAGAGAATACAGTGGTATATTTGTATTAGTCTAAACCTTCTAACGCCACCAAAGAAACAAATATTTTTAAGGTTTCTTATAAGAATATTTTCTTACAGTCTTGTGGCCATTTTGACAGGCTACATGTAATGCTGTCTGACCCATGGCATCCTCAACATCCACATTGGACACATGCTGCACCAAATCATGTAGCAGCTCTGTTCTACCATTTACAGCCAGCCAGTGAATCTACAGAAAAAAAAGAAAAGGCAATTATACTATAAATACTACAACAGCATTATGATGATCCACAGACAATAAGTATCATATTTTAAAAATGATGTTCTCTGAGACTTGGAAAATCGGTTTCACATTTCTGCTACAGTGCAGAAAACTGAAGCCTGTGACAGAAATGACCAGTGTCTAATAGCTTGAAAATCTGAAAAAATTGATTGTTTCAGATTCTGCTGGGGATAAAAGACAACAGCAGCAGCAATTTCAATATGTATTATTAACATCATCAGCTTACTTACAGCAGTTAGGCCTTCATTGTTGCAGATGTTGACATCAGCATTGTACTCCAAGAGTTTACCCATACACTTCTTTTGTCTGTCAAAATTGATATACATATAAGTCATTTCCAGGGCTAATATCAAATGAGTAGTATGAGCAGTAATTCCAAATAATTGCAATAGTAGTTATATGCTGAATGTTGTGAAAGGAATATTTTGTGATCAGTAGATGGCAGTAGTGTATAACCCTTAGAGAGACTCGCTACCCATTTCTTGCTGCCAGGTGAAGCGGTGTACAGCCAGAAATGTCCTGGTAGTTTGGATTTGCCCCACGCTTCAGCAACAGAACTAGACACTCCACAGAGCCACAACTGAGAGGAGAGGGAGAAGAAAAAACATATCAACATATACCACTCTGATTTGTATGCACAATATTCTCAAATAACATAAATTCTTGGGTTAATGCAGAAAACAGACTTCGTCTTTCATGACTTTATCTACTGATTGTGTTTTTTTTAGCAGCTATAACTCACTGGACCAAAGAGCACATTTATTTGATTTATTTTATAACTTGTGTTGAAGGGTAAGGACAAAGCAGGAAATAAGACATAAATACAGTCCCTTACTTGGCAGCAATATGAAGCAGGCTTCTTTTTACACGCCCAAATGCATAGTTGACATCAAACTTGGAGTTCAAGAGCAATTCTGAGACTGATCTATAGGAATAACCGTACACAATTTCATGTTATTATATTTATATTTTATTTTGAATATATTGTAACTCAAGATTTGTTTCCAAAGCTCATTTACCTGTGTTGGTCAGCCATCACCATGGGCATGAGCGTGTAGACGGCTGTCTCATTGTCTATAGGAAGCGTGAGAACAATGACTTTAAGTCTTCACATATCAGAAGGAACAGTATTACATTTCAGATATCACTGAATAATGTTTATCTACATTCTAGATTTAGTGATGTTTGTGATTGTTGGTCTATATTTGGAAGTGGAAACAAACTGTCTATCCAAACATAATGATACAGATGTCACTTTAACATGTGAGCCATTCATTTATAAAAGGGATATCATGCTAGGTCTTGCTGTTATTCCATAATAATCACAAAATTATAATGAAATGGTGTACAATCACAGCACAGAAGCCATTAAAATGGAAAGTGGATTGGACAATGCAACACCAAGAAAAAGGGAGGAAATTTTGCTATCACATACTACCACTGTGTTATCCTAGCTGTGCCTGTTCTAGATGGTTTGTCCTGCCTCTGAATATCATAATCCATTTAGCATCGGTACCACTTCTTTTGGGTGATTTCTGTATTGATGAAAATCACCAAGATTTTCTTTTTTGACCGACTCTCATATTAGGGATTATTTTGATGGGTTCCAGGAACATGCCCTAACATGCTTTCACAATTCATAACCTGGTGTTCACTATGTAGAAAACGAAAAAGCTTTTTGTTCCCATCTAGTGGCTACATGTCGTATTGCTACATGAAGTAATCAAAAAACTAAAACTGTTTATCTTTGTGACAATGTCAAGTTAGTCTCCTGATTACACTTCAAATTGCCAATTGTCTAGAGGGCTAGCTCTTAATTTACCCATTTAATAAGTCATCTTAACCATTATCTGAACAATTTCCCCTTGATAGGTTTGACAGAAGATGCTACCGACTAGAGATGCTGTACATTTGTTGAAAATATAGCCATTTAGCTTTCCATCCAAAAGGGGAGAAAAGCAGCTAAGAAAAAATATATACAACAACCAATGGACTATATGCTGTAATTGTGTAACAAGTGCACATGGGAAGTGGAGCTGCTAAAATTGTCAAGGAGTGTAGAAACGAGATTGCTTTAATGGTTTGGATGATCAATGTATGATTTAGCAAAAAAAAAAAAAAAAACACCAAAACTAAATAAATAATACTTATCATAAATGTATAGTATCACATGGCTATTCCATGTCATTGTGGCTCTTATTATACAGTAGCATTTAAAGATATTAACTACAGTCCTCATACAACTGGTTCCTATCACCTCCACTCTAACAGTTGTGCACTTCATAATATCTCCATATTAACCATTAAATTAGGCGGAAATTCAGAATAATGAGAGGAATTCGCCTTTAAGAGTGTGAGGGCCTGACTGGCAAGATGGAGAAACACATGCCAGAAACAGGGGCTCTGGTCACACAGCTGCTGAAGTTGAAATGCTGAAGTATATGTCTAAGTGAGCGGTATGTTTGTGCTGGTCTCACCCTCGGGTAGCTCCACGGTCCTGGCTCGGCGCAGAGAGCGCGTCAGCCGGTTCAGCTGCACGTTTAACTGCTCCATCGCCCTTTCCATCATATGACAAGGAAATCCCTTGCTATAGCGGCTGTAACGAAGCTGCTGGGACGCGTCCGCTGTCTACATTTGATGAACGGAGCCCGTTACGTTATGGTCCATTCGGTCAAGCGGGTCTCTGTCGTTCCTTTCAGCCCCACAACGGTATACATGACTCCTCTCACACTCATCTGACAATTATTTCCTCCTATGCCCTTTCTTCCTGTTTTCGATAACCGCGATGCACGATGGGAAGTGTAGTCTTATTTTTTTTTTCCTCCCCTATTTCCAAAGCCCTGCTTTTGATATCCCATAATACATTATGGTATTTGAATGATTTCAAGGTCCACTTATTTGAATGAGGTCCACTTTTGTTTGTATGGTTTTATGAACCAAAATATTGTAACAATTATTTTCCATCATCTCACTATTCTTTAAAATGGAACATGCTTTTTTTTTACTGTGACTTTAAGACATAACTTTACTCACTATATTGTGCATTATTATTATTATTATTATTATTATTATTATTATTATTATTATTGTTATTATTATTCCGAAAGCATAATTGAGGGGCAGCAGGAAGTAACGCTGTCACACAGCTCCAGGGACCTGGAAGTTGTGGGTTCAAGTCTCACTCTGGGTCTGTGAGGAGTTTGGTGTGTTCTCCCCGTGTCCATGAGGGTTTCCTCCCATGGTCCAAAAACACACGTTGGTAGGTGGTTTGGCGACTCAAAAGTGTCCGTAGGTGTGAATGTGTGAGTGAAAGTGTGAGTGTGTGTTACGCGGATTGGCGCCCCCTCCAGGGTGTGTGCCCGCCTTTCGCCCAGTTATTTCGGCTGCCAACCCACCGAGACCCTGAAATGGATAAGCGGTTACAGATAATGGATGGATGGATGGTTACAGACAATTTGCATAAGAGCCAATAACATGACACTGTGTCACATTAAATCGTTCTGCCTTCTCTTACCACTACATGAAAATGATTGAGACACACAAATAAATGTAGCATACCCACTACTTATAACTACAGCATGAATGTGTGGAACTAAACTGCTGAGGAAACAGATGCATGTACAATAGAGATCAAAATGGAACAATATACAATTTCTTTTTTATTTAGAATATCACTGCTTGTCCCATTTTAAAGTTATCACAACCTTGAGAAAGCATATTCTATCATATAATAATGCTCTCATATATCATATAATATAATATAATAATATTATTATTATTAATAATAGGATTTCTATTGGATTCAGGTCAGGACTCTGGGAGGTCAGTTTCATCATTTCAGTTTTAAAAGCTTCAAGGAAAAGCTTTAACTTTCACAGCCTAGCAAGAAAGAACCTTACCCTCTCAGTGCTGGACTGACAAGCAATTTCAGCAAAGCTGAACTGGTTTCTCAAAACTATTCTCCATATCAAACTTTGTCTTATGTGAACATCCAGCATTTGGGGGAGACATTTTATGGATTTGTGTCATTGAAAGTCTCTATAATCTATATATCACAGTCAGGGGACCACTGATTTCCTTGTAGTAGCTGAAAGATTCACCTCTTCTGGCTTCATCTGAACAAACTGCTTTCACAGGAATTTCAATCACCTTGGAATGGCTCATAATTTGCATAACGGTTATGAGTGTTTCCAGATAAGTTTGTCATATAATTTAGGGGCGCACAGTGTAAATGTACATTGTGTTTCTGTCACCCATCTACAGGGTTAATTGTTTGTAGGGGGTTTGGAGTCTTCTCCCCATGTCTGTGTGCATTTACTCCAGGTGCTTTCACAGTTCAAAAAGCACATAGGTGGATTGACTATTCAAATGTGTCCACAGGTATGAGTGACTCTGCGAGTGAGTGCCCTGTCCAGGGCAGGGTGTGTTCACTGGTTTTGCACTCGGTGATCCCAGGTAGGCCCTGGATGCACAGTGACCCTAAAGTATCCCAAAGTGTTCTTTTTCAAAGTTTTGTTCATGTCTTTTTCAAATTTCACATTTTTATGTTGTGACATAGAACACTGGGGGTCTGGGTTGGTAAAGGTACGGGTTGAAGCATTTTAAAATCTGATCTAACTCTTTAATTAAAAAAAAAAAGGAAAAGAAAAAGAAAAAACCATTTTGGTTTTATATTAGCCTTGCACCAAATAATTCCAGGAAGCCTCCAGACCCCACTGTGACCACGAACCACACAAAAATTTTACAACAATGAATGAATTAGTGAGTGAGTGAATAAATTGCTTTACATTATAACAACCTCAACTAATTGTGTTAAGATTTTAATATTTCTGAAAGGCTATGCTACAGATTGGCTTGTAATACAGTGATCCAGACACATTTCTGAAAAGTGTTCATATTCCAGTTTTGGGGTTTTTTTTATGTTGTTTATCTCATTATAAATTGTTGTATGTATCAGAGAGACATTGACATGTCTGTATGCAGTAGGATATCTGAAGTAATTCACAGCTGCAAGTGTAAAGCTCCAGAGACTTTCACAGGAGCAGTTGGTGCTTTATTTGTACCACCACCAAATGCCATGTGAATACAGAGTGAAGGGATTAGATGATTAGGTGCAGAAGAAAGAGACTTTCTGACAAAATCTTAACTGTGTTCATTTTCACTAGACTTCTACTAAGGTAGCCTATGGGTCAGTGTACTCGGGTGAATGTGCTCGTTAGGACCCATGTTGTGTAAATCTCAGGATGCTGATCCTAAACTGAGAGAAGGAGCCTTAAATCTAGGTGAGAGAGGGAGGGGGGGGTGTGAGAGAGAAGAGAGAGAGACTAAACGAGAGAGAGAGAGAGAGAGAGAAAGAGAGAGAGAGAGAGAGAAATGGGCGAGCATCGCTCAGCGAGCCACACTGCACTGAGATCTCTCCTCCTTCAAATCAGCGTCAACCTCCACTGCTCAGAAACCCGTTTATTTACATCGACGATGGCGAACTGGTAAGCAGCATTTACGCCTTCCCTTATTTTAAAACACTGACGTCTCGTCACCAGGCTTCAGCGCGCAGTGAATACGTTACAAACACCTTCCCCAAATTCCCCAGAGCTCAGAGTATTTCCAGTTTCAACTTTAGTTCCCAAAACGACTGAGTTTATGATATGATTTGCAGTGAAGCGGTGTGAGCGACTGTGCCTTCCGGGTTGCTACGTAACAGAGCGCACGCGCGCTCATTGGCTCTCGTCCAGTCATTTATTTGTTTGTTTATTTATCTTTTTTTTTTTTTTTTTTTTTTACATTTATTAGTTAATTATTTTGTACGTATTCGGTAAATAAACACACAGAGCTCAAACTGTTCCTGCATTTTAGATTGTTCTCTAAACTGTAACTCAACCGAAAGACCCAGTAAACACTGATTGAACCATACTTCTCTATTCATTCCGCTCATCTGAGAGGAAGTGACCACTGATGGACACCAGGGGGCGAAACTCGTGATTGATGAACTATTAGAAAATTACATTTGATACCATGTCTCAATCCCTACATAGGCACCACTTTATTTTTTACCACAAAAATCGATTGTAATGTGTTTATTTATTTAACTTTTTTAAGAGTTTTGTTAAACTGAGGTTTACTGAAGGTTAGCATGCTAAAGATATTTTGTTATCTAACCAAAAAAAGCTATATTTTATCTTTAACTTCCCTTTATGGAATTATTAACACTGGGACATGTACACTCCACTTTCTGAAAAACTCAGTTTTTGGAAAAAACTCCTACCACGTTTTGAAAATATGCTAATAAACATAACAACTAAAAATACTCTGAAAATGACACAGGTCATGTGGAACAATGTATTTGTTCAGCTCATGCCTCTAATTTTGATCAGTATTACTAGGTATTTCATCCTTGTGAAGTATGGTCATACTTTGGTGATGATTTGGTATAGGAAATTGATTTTTGTTTCATCAGAGTAAACATATTTAATCTACAAAGCATCTTTATTTATTAAATACAAATATGTAATAATATATGTTCTAGTTAATATAATGAAAAATATTTTGCTACTAATGACAGCAGAAAATGTTCCTGATTATATTTTATGTCAAACAATGCATAGATAATAAAAGCAGCACTAATGAAACAAATCATATTATTTTTAATAACCTTTCGTGAGCCTCTTCCTTTCAGCCCCTTTTCAGAAAACTTGTGTGCTCAAAAATTGTCCAAAAGAAACTCAAACTTTTGGGACAACTGAATTGAATGCAATACCTGGCCCCCATTCTTGCCACCAGCAAACCAAAGAAAAAGCCATGAATGTACAAATCCTCTGGCTAAAGATTCTTAATTCATCAGCTTTGGGCCAATCAGCAATTTACTGTCTATCTAACACACAACATTTTTATGAGGTTTGAGTTAAAACATTGTCTGCCTACAACGCAGCCAATGCAGGCTGTAGGGAGCAAGGAAGCACACTCAGGATTAATCTCAGTATATCTTAGGAAATTAATATATAAGGAAATGTATATATGAAGAAATGCATGTCATTGGTAACAAATACAGACACTGGGTAGTCTGCATATGTCTGGCACTTAGGTTCTCTCAACTTCCTTTTGGGACTTTTGCTTGTTTATTTAGATCTAATGTTTGCATTTCTTTCCATCTGCACTAAACACATACAGTTTATAATTTTATTATGTTAGTTTTTTTAAGTTCATAGGAGTTTTTATTTATAGTGTAAGTTATTTTTGTGGCTGAAACATATGGGCACCACTTCAGAGTAAGACTACACTTATAAAGTTTTATAAATGATTTACTATCTGTTTATTAATTAGGATGTAAACACATTAAAAAAAATCATTAATAACATTTATAACACAGATAGAAGCAACTATGACCAGTTATTTGCCAAATAATTAACCCACATGTAACTACACTGTTAAAGCTCAGATCTTCCTGAATACTGAATTTATTTAGTTTTCTCCTTCAGTTGACATTAACCCTGACTGATTAAGCACATATTAAATAATACATAAATGTAACACTTTAACCAAGTTTAATCAATAAATCACTGATAGACAGACTTTTTACACACTGAAGGTAATGTGGTGCAGTGGTTACTATCACCCCTTCTATCGTTAAATGTGATTATTAAACAATTTTAGGTGTTTGCAACATAATAAATAACCATGTAATAAACAGATTTATTAACTATTTACAAACTTTTATAAGTGGGGTCTTTTAAATTTTAGTTGGTACCAACATATGATACAGCCTATTGTGATTTTTAAGACTGACACATGAATGAGATCCTGCAATGACAAATATAAACTTTAAATGGGTTTGAAAAGAGTTTCTGAACGGTTCTTTATTTAAGGGAATATTTTATATAGCTGTGATATAAGGTGTTTTGTTTAAGGCTGTTATATAACGCCTAGATCTAAGCATGTGAAGCAAGCACATTTGTTTACTATTTTACTGAAAAATATCAGTAATTTTAACAAAACCTTGCTTCTCAATTGTGTTCTCATTTTTCATTTTTTGACAGAATTTGAAAACCAACAGTATACAAAGTCGAAAAAATATTCATAATAAACTACCAGTTCTTCAAATTAAAAAGTGGTACTTAAACACAATTTAAAATTAAGAAGGGTTTCCCCCGCCCTCTCCTTTAAAGTTACTTTTTTTGGAGAAATAAGTATATTTCTACCAGCAAATATAGTAAAAATGATGCTCTCTTAAGTAAGGTACCACGTTGACTGATTCTTTATATATTTGTGAGTGTGTTGAACGTATTATAGAGATTTAAATACAAATGATTGTCTAAATTATTTTCAAATGAATACATTTGTATGGCAAACTAAAGTGGTTCTTTTTAGCACCTGGAATATTTATATTATAAGTGTATTTCAGTTTGGCTAAATTATTGACATTGCTTGTTTAGATCAGTCTGATTTCATGTCTTATATTTCTATAAAAAAAACTATATCAATCTTACAGCATTGACAGGCAAATTCATGTTTCATTAATTTGTCAGTACATCCACTTTATTTAATCACATATTTGTTTTTGCATAATACTTATAAAATTAAAAGGGTGTGACATTAATACCAGTAAAATAGATACAGAATCTAGTTAGCCTGTATGGTTACCCAAATACAAGAAACTTACCAAGGACAAACCACTTACACTTCTTGCACACTGTTTATTAGTGCCACTATGGAAAGTAAGACACAGAAACAGATTTTTATTTTATTTATTTGTTTATGTTATTTTTGAAGGATTTTTTTCTTTAACATGCTGTAGCAGATATTTTAGGCATTATAAAGCTGTCATTATCAATAGTGTAAAATTAGTATTTCTTTCTCTTCTATTTTTCTTGCTTTTTTCCAACATATCTTTAAGAAGACTATGAGCTCTCCAGGATCTGCCTCCACAGCTTCAGGTGGGTGGTGTTCAGCTCTGTTCCACATCCTGCAGAGCACTGCTCAAATAAAGCTACAATCTGCTGCTAACACCTAGTGTCTTATCCTGAGTGGGTCAGTTGTTTAACCCATTCAAGTGAAGCTATGTCAAGGAAAATGTAATAATCTATCTGCTTGGTCTGACATCACTGTGTAAAGACATTATGTGAAGTCTTTTGCTTTTTCATATTTATTCACAGTTAATTTGTGGGGCTTTTTTTGTTTGTTTGTTTTTTTTTCTGTTGAGGTTAAGTGTCATGTGACCTAAAGATTAATTAGGTGAAAAAATATATAAAATGAAATCAAATAAAATTTAATTTTTTCATATTGTTTGATCAGGCAGAACGTCTTCAGATTTGTGTTTAGGTTAATTCAGAGAACATATCTGAAAAAAAAAAACATGGAATATTAGTCTAATTAGTTTAGTAGGCTGTTGCTCTACCTGTTGTTTCAAAACGACAGTGAGAAAATGATTGTGCTTTCTGTTGCTTTTGCTGAGGCTAGATTATTTAAGCAGCAGTGCACAGCATTTCAGGTCTTGTGAATTTTCACGTTGATCACCCCACCCCCATTTCCACGTTGTCCCTGGGTCGCCTCAAGCTTATTAACGTAAACAAAGCACTTTTAAGACATGTGCTGTAAAATGAGGTATTTGTATTCCATTGAAATGTGACTGAACTGGGAATACTTGGTGAAGTAGCCTACTGTTGTCGTATCTCTGCTTTATGTTCGCTTATACAAAATTCCCTACGGCAATATTTCATCTTTAAAGAAGCCCAGAGCTTTGGGAAAGGTGCTGAGCAGAGAGGTAGGCTACCAAAAAAAACAGAGAGAGGAATATATAGGAATATAAATACGTGAAGAAAAGCAGTCGGATTCAAAACGCTGATGTTTACTTACAGTTTTTCTTCCCAGATTTTAAGTAAGCAGAGAGAGAGAGAGAGAGAGAGAGAGAGAGAGAGAGAGAGAGAGATTCCTGTGAGACTCTCCCACACTTGAACATCCCCCACATGCGGCTGACAGTCAGTGCGTGACACGTTTCCTTCACACACCGACAGTATTCAGATCACACTGCGAACCGAGTAACGCTTCCCTGGAGGAAACGAATAACAAATGATTTAAGGCAGTGGATCTTTTGTTTCGTCCAGGGCTTATTGTGTTTCTCACTCTAAACTCGAAGCGTTCTGCCTAAACCCCTCACCTCGAACTGATCCTGTTTTTCCATTCGTTTATTTTAAATTTTATCAATGTCTGAGGCAAGTCAAGTCAATGTTCCAGTCATTGTTCAATTCAGATTCAAACACTTCATTAAACCAAACACATATCTGAATCTGGTGCATGTTTAATCCACTTTAATTATGTCCTGATGTCCAGATAATTCCCTGATATTTTAAAGTGGTCTTTATGCTTATATGTGTGGTGCTCACATATTTAAAACCTGTTTTGCTGTCACTCTGAAGCCATCTCTTTCCTCTAGAAATCTGGGTACATCCATATGTTTTCACCACGTACAAAATGATTGCTTAATTCTTCGAAAAATACCATAAACAAGTTCTTAGTCTTAATACTCACTTGAAATGATTTATGATGAAAAAACACGTCCAACCCACGTTCACAATTCAACAAGCCGATTTTAGTCTGTCGTCTTTTCAAAGAAGAGGAACGTGTAAGAGATATATCGTTTTTTTCCTGTCTGATCCTCTGATTGACAGTATACACAAGGTTTAAAAATGCTCCAGTCTTTCTGTGGGACCCCTGAACTGGAACAATCTCAGTAACCATTCTGCGTCCATACAAAGTGTGGTTGATCGTCAATTTTTATGTAAGCAAACAATTACTTACAGCGCATTTACTGCTGGAGAAGGTAAAAGGCAAGTATGCACATGTAACTTCTAACAGACATTTTTAAATCTTTTTCAGGCTTGTTCTGAAGCGATCCTTTCACTCTGAGTTGCCTTTTTCCATTAAGAATTTTTGAGATTTAATGCTATTCTAGGGGAGCATTTTGTAGCCTTTAAAATAGCCACAGCCTGAGGTTACATTATAAAGAACAAGGCAAACTTGAAATATGATACAGGACTAGACAATAGAGTGTAGTTTTTAAAGTAGTTGATCAATCCTAGCTTACTCATCACTAATACCGATAACCCTCACTGGTTATCAATACTGAAATTTCATGCCCAACAGACACAGCGTAAAGAGTCGGACCTCACCATTTACGGTTTTAAGTCAATAATACAATAATCGCCCTTAATGTCTGTTTACAAAGTAGCCAGAGATCCACATACAGAAAAACCGAGCTTACTTCAAATTACATCTCTCTCTCTCTCTCTCTCTCTCTCTCTCTCTCTCTTTTCCAGTAAACAAATATAAAGCTGTGTGTAAGTCAATTCTAAGCATATGATGCAGAGCAGAAGTTACCGTGTCCAGTGAACAATCCCGGTGAATGTTTCTCAACGACGATTGGCTGCTCCGAGGCCAAGTCTGCGCAAACTCCGCCTCCGAACACTCACTCGGAGAGAAATGAGATGCGAGTCATTGGAATAGGGACATGAGAAAGTGGACGGTGGGCGGAGAGAGAGAAAAGGAGTGAAAGGGGGGAGTGCACTGGAGTAAGGAAAAAAATACCGTCTGTTGTACTGCGCACGCTAGATCATGCCCGCTACATTATGGTTTGTTTAAAGCATTGTATTACATTTCTGAAGAGGATCAAACGCTTTCAAATAGGGATTTACACTCTCAGAAGTTTGGAAGGAGGGAGCCAAGGGAAAACATGGCCGAAGGTATCCTATATGGTTGTAGCGACCACTGCTCTCTCTCTTTCTCTTTCTCTCTCTCTGTCTCTCTCTCTCTCTCTCTCCCTCTCTCTCTCTCTGTCTATCCCTCTCTCTCTCTCTCTCTCTCTCCCTCTCCTGCTGCTGCTGCTGTTGTAGCCTAGTCCAGTGTGGCGCCTTGTGTTTGAACCGCACGGTTTTACCTCTGTTTACTCCCGGAGGAGACCACCATATAGCCGGTGTCTCCTCGCCCCTTAACCTCGGGTTGGCGGTTGAAGACACAAGGCAACACCTGTTTTGTTTCAGCAGACTACACTAAGCTCGTAGTTTCAGGTCTAATTTTTGGTGTAGGTTACATATTCATTTTAGGCTTACTGATAAGTAGCCTAGCCTGTAACACAGTACGGTTGTGGTGAAGTTGAAAGCCAAACACCCCGAGTAGAAATGAGCAGCGAAATCCTACTCCTCCAGCACTGGATAAGACTGGTTTATTAATGATGTAGCCCTCGCTAAGTGTGTCTCTTTTCTTTCCACCTTCAGGAGGTGTGGGGAATGGTCGGGGGAGCCTGCGGAGGTCTGCCGAGTCTGAGGAAGGAACTGACCCCTTGCCCATGTTCGGCTCAGGCCACTGTAAGTGGTTTAATGTACGAATGGGCTTTGGATTCATATCGATGACTAGTCGCGGAGGAAATCCCATTGATCCTCCATTGGATGTGTTTGTTCACCAAGTAAGTTCACCTCAAGTTTACCGCCGAAATCTAAAAGAGCTTAGAGGGGCAGATAACGTTGGTTCCTCTGCTGCTTCTAGGCCTGTTCTGGTTTAACTCTTCAGAGGATTAGGCCTGAGCAGACTGAGCACCACACTTACACACACACTCACTGTCTAGTCCTGTCGTATCACCATTCTGTTACTTTTGAATTTCAATCGTGTTATTGTTGTGTTACAAGCTACGTTTTAAACAGTCCACGCTGGCGAACCCTTGTTGTGGTTCTTCTACCCCACCCTCGCTCGGCACCAGCTACATCTTTAGTCTTTCCTGCAAAAGATGAAGACGGGATTAGGTATTCACGGTAACGTGTTTTTTAAACCTTAGACTAATGTGAACGTCGCCATTTTCAACAAACAGTAGCCATTTGGCGGCTCTCTTGAGGAGCAGGTTTAACAACCAACCACCACCTTAGTTGTAACAAGAAAGACACCATTCACTCAATCCGCCATGAGCTGAAGCCAAGAGCCACCAGCAGCATGAGTCTAGACTTATTTGTGCACAGTACCTCTACACACTATTATTAAAACATTCTTTTGTGATATGGTGGTATCATCATGATTTGTTGTTCAGGTTTTTCAAGATTTACACTTCTATATGCCACACAGTTACGCTAGTGTAATATATGAGGTCTATAGTTGCATTTATCTAGTTTCACAGCCCAATGTTGGAAAACAACTCTGAACTCTTTACTCAGTCCCTTAGTAGTGTTGTGTTGTCCAACCCGTAACCCACTGTTTGTCCTCTCTTCAACAACAGATTCTCAAGTTTAGTGGCATGGATGTATTCTGATTTTTAGTTACTGTCACATACAAAAATGTAACTCAAGTTTTCCCCACATATTAAAACAGTTAAATTAGTTTATAAATCACTTATGTTTTTTTTTCTTTTTCAACAGATATATAATTGCAACACAGTGTATATTTTTCCAAATTCAGATACTGAAAACTCAAAGAATACCCCCAACAAAAGCAACTTATAAAAATAATTACAGAACCATGCATTTTTTCCCCCTGGGATATTACAATAACTACCCAATTTCTCTTTGATGCCAACAGGGGCTAATACAGGTATCTGGCCTACCATGAATTACATAATCTGTTTTTGTGAGCTGATGTTGTGCAAAGCTGAAACAAATGTATCTATTCTCTGTAAATTTGACAGTGTAAATTTCTGAAAACAAGAACATCTCTTAAACTGAGATTTGTTTGCTTGTGCACCTTGACGTTACAGCCAGATATCACTTCTCAAAGTTAATAAATATTCATAAAGAGCCCTACATTTTAAATTAAAAGGATGTTGCACAACAGCAGTGTGGATTGTTAAGGTATCACTTTTCTACATGGCATTTAGTAAATAAACTAATTGACTTTGATTATAGGAGTTGAAAATCTATTTTAGTTTAATATAATTATGTTAGGAATGAAGCTGGCAAAAACATGAGAAACATTTTTCACTGTAAAAACACAGAAACTACCAACAATATGTGGTTCATTGTATGTAGTTTGATTATTCAAACAGTTTCAGAAGATTATTTTTTTTAGCTCTCATCTGTGCCACTGCTCATGTTTTGGTTGATTTCTCCCCCCTCCCCAAACTGAGCTTACCATGTTTGGAATGTGACATATTGCATATTTTAATTTAGTCAGAATTAGATTGTGTTTCAGGGACATTTTTGGAAGAAGTAGTTGGTTTGGTAAGCGATTGCAACTGTTTTTAGAATGAAAACAATTTCTAGGGGCCTCTGCAAAGTGTCTGGTTATTGTGCTCAGTCCTGTTATATGACAGTGGGGGAAGGGTTTCTTTTGAACTATTTTCTCTGAGGTAAAACTACAGAATAAAAACAAGAGCAAAGCATTGGTTATGATTTTCAACTCTGCAAAATTGCTTACTTTTTATTTTGTACCTGTAGATGCAGCAGGAAGTTGACACTTGCACTCATTTCTGGTGTGTTTGTTGTCATCCTTTCAGAAGGTTTGATTTTGTTAGTGCACTGGGAGGACTGTGTGGGCCCCTGGTAAGATTAACTAGCAGCCCATTTCACCGTTTGGCATGCAGGCCCCACCCTTCTCAGCTAATACCAGGCTTTGTTTCTCTTGCTCATGGGTTTTTTCTCTCTTTTCCTTCAAAAAAGAAGAAAGGATGAAAAAAGCCACCTTCTGTTCACGTGACTTCCTCTTGTGAGTCATCCATAGATGCTTGATCTCTATTGGGAGGAGCAGAAATGCCTCTGAGTGAGTGGCCCCTCATGCTTGCCAGAAACATTTTGTAATCAGTTGTTGTCATTATTCTGCTCAGTCCTGAAAACAATGACATAGAATGTCATTTAATATCACTTTACAAAAGACAATCAATGTCCGTTCTTGTGGTTTTTTAAACGTTATACAATTGTTATTATTGTTTTGTTTTAAATTTAAAACATAAGAATTTCTTTTGGTTTCAATATCTGAGAGATATATTTCACATGTGGCCCATTATTCATGGAACATAGGATACTGTTCTTTAAAAAACAACATTGAAATTATTTGTCTCAGAATTAAGTGTATTTTCTTATGGAAAAAACTGATATTTTACACAAACATAAACTATAAACAAATGTAACAGGAATTAATTAAAAGCATTGCTATATTGGTTAAAAGAAACTAGGAATAAAATAGGTTTGATACATTACTTCACAGAGTCCTCCAGTCATTGCATGTAATTGTAAACTATCAATTTATTAATGGCTTGATTTGCTAAAGTAAGAATTGTTTGGTTACTATAAATTATTTGCTTTTTCATGAATACGTTTGGAGCAACAGTGATAAATACTGTGATACTGTGATCTTACTGTTAATTTGTCAAATTCTATTAATAAATATCTCCCGAATGGTTATTTTTTTGTCCCAGCAGAAGGAACAAATATATTATGTGTTGTGACATTTTACAATTTACTACTTTAAAGTTTCATACACAATATTTACTAACTGTTATTTTCAAATGATTTTCAAAAAATTATTTGTTTATAGTTCTGTTGTATATCAGTGTATTCTTATGTTAGAGGTGGCTATGTCTTCTTTCAAGGAATACTCTTTTATTACAAGTCTTCTTATTATCCATTCATTACCCAAACAGCCATGATGGCCGCCAGTGAGGCTGCTGCAAGCCAGTGACTTAGGGTTAATTTATAAAGTGAGAGGATTAACATTTTTTGTCTCAGTTGAAACTTATTTTGTATTTACAAGAAGGTAGTTTAAATGCATTGTTAAATAAAGGAAAAGCAATTTCACCAGCTGTAAACTCGTATGCAATAATATAATTACACATTAATAAAGGAGAATATAATGTATAATGTAATTTAAAAAACATTAAATCTATTTCTGTTGCTGGGGAATTATTATTATTGTGTAGTAATATATATGTTTTTATTCTTACTGTTAGTAGTATTGATACTTCTATTATAATTATCTTTGTGTATTTTTTCATTTTCACATTCATTGTAATTTGAGTTATTTTAAATTGGTTAAACGGAAGTGATTATGTGCACGTAATGATTCTGTGATGATTTGTGATAGGACTGGAACATTATGACCTAAAAGTGAAAAAAAACTTATTAATTGTATATCTTTGGGATGCATGTTATATACACACATTATATAAGGTATTACTGAATTTATAAATGTGTTTTTAATCATAATTGATTTTACTCACATCAAACATTCCTGATGAATGCTTTAATCAGGATTATAATATAGGCTAACATTTTTTTTAAATGTTATGTGCCTGCTGAATATTTAGATATTAATTCAGTAAATAGAATAAATATGTATTAAATAGCAGTTCTTTTTTTATGATTTTTATGCTGTACTATGGCTATAATGGATTCATTATATGTAATAAGACGCTTTTTTGGAAAAGATTTTTATTTGGATTGTTGTTTCTTCTTGATAATGTTGCTTGTTGGTTTTAAGTACAAATTTGGCAATCAAGAAAAAGCATTTAGAATGAAAATCCTTACCTCTCATATACCTTTGAATTTCATTTTTTATAAATAACTTTAAGTGGCCAAATTTAATATCCATTTTTCTATTATGGGTATCATAAAACAGGTAAGGTATTATTTTGGCCAGATGAATGAACCTATGTTCTCAAGAATTGTTTTTAAGTTTAATATAATTGTTTCTCATGAATGACTCTTTATACATTTATACATTTTACACATATTTTTTTATGTCTTACATTAAACATGATAGGAAAAACATTTTTGGACATTCTGTTGAATCATATGGTGTAACAATACCAGTACTTCTTCATATCTATTTGAATTAGTAATAAAATCTGAATAAGCTGGTAAAGTGGTATGCTAATATTCATTAAAGTTTGTAATTTACTGATGAGTCCACATGTGTTCGTTGTTGTATGCCACACATTCTTTATTTTTTAATTTTCAGTAAATCTGACTTATTTGAATGTTTATGAATGTTGTAGGGATGTAATGATGCACAAATTGCATATGAGATGAAATGTGTTGCAGCATTTACACCATGATATCGTACATTTTTAATAGAGAAGTAAAACAGATGCTAATATTTTAAAAATGCCCAGACAAACCTGCAACATTTGGTGAAAGCATAAAATAACACAAATTATGTATTTCGTGTATATATTTTTAAATGTATATTTGGCATGTATATATTTATTAGCTTATTTATTTTGGGATTGTTTTAATAAAATAATATATACTTATGATACATATGTTTTATAACAAAATCTAAGCATATTTACGTGTAATGTCTCGCAGCACTGTTTTAAAGTATTAATCTGTGTATCACAATACCCATAGAATACTACTACATTGATCACATGGAATTTGTGTTCATTGTAGATATGTTGATTAGCTTACATGGTTGAATTTCTCCCCTCTATATCATATAGTTTGTGATGTTCCTTTTCTGTCTCTCTCAGAGTAAGTTGCACATGGAGGGTTTTCGTAGTCTGAAGGAAGGAGAAGCTTTGGAGTTCACCTTCAAGAAGTCCTCCAAGGGCCTTGAGTGTCTGCGGGTAACAGGACCTGGAGGAGCCCACTGTGTGGGCAGCGAGAAGAGACCCAAAGGGAAAAGCATGCAGCAGAAACGAAAGCCAAAGGGAGACCGGTGAGTGGGCAACTGTGCATCAGCTCTTTTCAGCTGGTGCAGTATCAGGCTTTTCTTGTAGAGGCCATGATGATCTGGATTCTTCTATACATTAAGAATGGTTGGTGTTACATGGAAAAATAGGCCAGCATTTTTCAAAGTGCTTAAGTCATGGGATGGTTTTAATGCTGCATATAAGCCATTGTAGGGCTTTCAGATATTATATTTGTTGGAAAAATGTGTGAACAATGCCTTATATTTACTGTATGTTTCATGTTATTTTGAGCAGTAATGGGTGGTCCCTTAGTATGCTTTTGAGAGAGTGCCCTGCCTCTCAGGCTGTTGCTCTGTGGGTCTGTGCCTGTTGCCATGGTTTTATCACAATTCTGTGTGTGAGCTTTTTTTCCTTGCTAAATTGCTGCTATTTTTGCTGAGGTTTGGGTGAAGGCATGAGTTGTAATAGCATGATTTTTGGTTGATAAATAAATAGCAAGTCCAAATGTATTTGTGATGTTTCATATCTTGTATTAAATTAGGCAGAGAAATGAGAGCCATGTTTTATCCATAATATGAATTGGATTAAACATCAATATAAACTGCATAGGTATTTTACTTTTCTGCTAATATCATGCTAATTGTGACTGTTGGCAAGATTTCAGATTCTATTGTAGGAACAAGGAATTCTAAACACCAAGATGTTTGCATCTTGTAATGTAAGCTCCGTAACCTTTGGCCATAATATTCTTATAATATTTTAATTAAGTTTATTCATTTGGCAGCTGAAATACAAATTCAGTATATTTCAATTTCAATATAAATTCAATGTGTTTTTTCTGAATCATATTTTAAAGGTTATAAGTGTAAAAAATACAGGAACCGCAATTTTTATTATAGGCTATGCTATTTATTTTACAAGGAGATATTGAACCTAACCTCCAGAAAATTGTTGATTGTCTTGTGGGTGTATCAAGCCAGTTCCATGCCCTAAAATATCCATGTGCTTTATAATGTAGAGTTCAGCCAGAAATATGTGATAGATTGGTTAACTATGTTCAACATTCATATCTCAATCCAGAAAGAGATTTATAGTGGTTTTCTTGGTTTAAAAAATCCTGGATAATTAATTTCTAGAAACAAATCACAGTTAGATCATAATCTTAATTGCAGTATTGGTAATAAATCAGAAGAATGATAAAATGAGTTTGGATAACTGCATGAACTGCCCAGCCCCAGAGCTCCCCCTGGTTCATCTCAGAAATATGGGAAACACTGGCTTCAGAGTAATTTCTCTTTTTGGTTCTTTTCATGGTTTCTAAATTCTGATCAATTTGAGGTGATTGGATGTATGCATTATTTTCTCATTTTCACTGCATTAACCTTCTAATGGGTTTGTAGTAAGTGTAAAACACATAGCTTACTGAAAATGACTGAAGTATGCTGGCTTTGAAGGGATCAAGGGATGATGGGTAGGCCAGAGAGCAAGGACGAATCCCAAATTCCACTGCCCTTCCCCCTTCCTGTTCACACTCTAATTGAAGATGCCACCATGCAGGACCCCCCACAAGCCTCATGCTCAACCATGCAGAAGTTTGTTTCCTTTTAAACAGCTGGTGAATGCATTAAATTTGCCACCTTTCTACCAAAGTTATAAAGATATTGTTAATTCATATCTAGAAATGTTCAAATGTTACTCAGCTCAAAATGCAGCAAAACCCAAAATGTAGGCATAGAAACATGCTGAGGAGCTTGAAGTGGAAATACATGGCGTGTTGAAAGAAAGTCAAATATGTCATTGTCTGTTGGAATTTATTAGAACCTGTAGGCAAACCTACAATAATCAGCTGAAAAAAAATGTCTGGTAAATTAGATGTAGCAACAGTCACATTATTGCATCCAAAATATTTTAATGTTGCAAAAACTTTCAGTGTAGGTCAAGAAAATAATTGTTGTTAAATAAGGTACAATGTCAATTAAAATTATTATTTAAAATACTGCAAAACCCTATGCTGACTACTTTTTGGGGACAAATTTATGTTTGCATTTAGTGCCAGGTGAGAAGATATCCCTACATGCCTCTTATAAGAAATATGAACAGCAGAGGCATGATGGGGAGAGACTCTGGAAGATGAGTGTTTTGAAAGAAATGCTGCCATTTCCAGAGTCCACAATCAAATAAATATAGTTCAACATTGAATGTGACAAAACATGGATTCCCAATCCAATAGTTCTGAAAAAAAGTTGCTTTTGAGAAACTATGTAGTTTTCATGTTTCAATATAAATTTCAGAATTAATTTATTGCTTTAATGATTCACTACAATATCAGGGCCATTTGTGAAATGTTTTTTTCTCTCAAAAAGCCAGATGCAAAATTACTAAATATGCATTGAGATTTAATGTATTTGAAAATCATGGGCTGAACTGACTTATTATTTCTAAATACAGCATATGAAATATATAAGACCAGAAATACCTTCTGTCTGTGCTTGGTGGAATAAGGCTGATTTCTACAACCACGGCAAAAAAAAAAAGATTCCGAAAATAAAGTCAGAATTCTGAGAATAATTGAGTAAATAAAGGGTCTGTATAATTTCGAGAATATAATCAGAATATTTAGAGAAACACTGTTTGGGTTATTATTTATTACAATATGTAGACAGACAGACTCACAGTCTGTGCGCCATGAGTGAGTTGTGAAAGAAGCAGTCAATGAAGTGAAGAGAATTATTTATTAAACGCATCCACACGAAATGACGACTAAACCCTGTCAGTGCAGCCCCTGACTGTGAAGCAGGCTTTAGTTTATTGTACGAGTCCATGAGCCGTAACGCGATGGAGCCTCGTGGTCACTCCAGAGTTCCACTCGCTCTGCATCTAGCATTTTTTCGTGATCGTTAATTGTATCCTGCGAAACTACATGCCCTCTTCTAAATAAACGGGTTTGTGCACCGATTCAAGGTTTAAATACCAATCACAATCTGGTCCTGATGTGGAAGAGAACCAAGATTTTTCTCTGAGTTTTTCTGAGATTATTCTCAGAATTCTGACTTTATTTTCTGAATCTTATTATTATTATTTTTTCAGTTCCGTAGCCCTAAATCCCTGTCATAGATTCCAGATTGCACATTCCTAAATTAATTCCATGCTAATAAAAATCAGTATATATCAGTAGGTCATGTTCAGATTTGACTGATATCTCTAAGCGATCGTGGATGATGTGATTTGTACTCTGGAAGGGCAGAAGGTTTAACCAGTGCTGGGCTTGTTCTCAGTTTACTAACTTTACTGCATTTGTAATCATACAGAAATCAATGTTACAAATTGTCGCACAATGCTAATCAAAACAAGTTTTTGTTCCTATTCCTATGGTTTATATATGGTTAATAATCAGCTCACAGTTGCCAAATTTATGGATACCTTGTGGTAATTATTCTCTGTAGTTACAGTTGATTGACTCTATCAGTGCAGCTTTGGTCCATTTACCTGATGTCTGCTTTTGTTCAACTCATCCAGTATTTGGTTGGCTTCTATCTGATTGCTCACCTAGATTCTCTCTTCTGTCAGATGTTATAACTGTGGTGGTTTGGACCATCATGCCAAAGAGTGTGGCCTCCCCCCACAACCCAAGAAGTGCCACTACTGCCAGAGTGCCACTCACATGGTGGCACACTGTCCGCACAAAGCGTCCTCAGACACTCAGGGAAGGTACAGCTTAGAGCCGTCTGCCTCCTGCTCAGGCCAAGCCCCAGGTCCCCACAGCTCAGACACAGGCCAAAGAGCTTTGTACTCATCTCAGGACTGCTCCAGATCCAGCAAACCCTCCAGCTCACCTGAAGATCCCACGCCAAAAGCTGCCTCATCACACAGAAAAAAGAGGAAAACGTAAAAACTTCTCTTGGTACACCTCACAATCTCTCAGGCCTCATGTGATCCAGGTCCCCATCTTTAGCATTCTGCTGCACCAACCCTACCTCAGACTGATACGTAAGGCCCAAAGTGACATCTCAGGAAGTCACGAGCCTTATCCAATGGAGGAAACACTTGCTGCTGTCTGTAATCAACTGAACTGTGAACAAGATTTGGAAAGACCAATGCTTTCCAATCCAGTGCTTTAAGAAACTAATACCTCATGCACAATGTACATCTGCATAGGATGCATCATTTTGCTCATTTTTGATTAAGTTTATATTCTGTATCATGTTGTCTAATGTGAATGTGGTCCAAAACATTTGAAGAAGCTATTGTGGGGATTTTTTTTCGATCCTATATTTCTGTAGGCACACTGAACAATCTTGAGCCAAAGAATGTAAACAGTTCACCTTTACAAGCTACCTGTCATTCCGTTATTCTGTTTACCTCACTGAGATTGACAGCTGTCTTTTGTCATCACTTCTCGTGGTTTTAGAACAAAAATCAGAGATGGCTTCTGATTAACTACTGTTAATGTGAGATGTCATAGATATCAATCATGCACTTATGATTCAAAGAGAGATTTCTTCTTTTACGTGCTTACCATCAGGTTCTTAACTGCAACCATCATAGTATTGACCTGCTTTGTATAAATGGTTCACGTTTTGAAGTGATTTAAATTATATTGACTCTAATATCACTAACTGTTTTACTGAAACTGTAATTTTGCTTCTGAAGCATTGTTGGGAGAAAGCCTTTCACAGGCCAGTGTAGACTCATGCTCTTTTTTCAGTTATATTAGGGTGTCAGCACAATGTTAGAATACTATTATCAGATAACAGATACCATGTCAGTTGTTTTTTAGTCATGTTAAGCCAAGCATATTTGTCTGGTGTCTAGAGGATCTGAATAATACTTAACCTTATGAATAGGCAGGAAGGTGTTTCATGTTAAAGCTGTGAGCAGTTTGCTTTTATGATACATTTTAAATGTATGAGCAAAGATCTTTTTACATTGATAACTGAATGAGTTGTTCAGGGCTACATGTACGAGTATGTAATGTGTGGTAATGTGTGGTAAAGGAGATTAACCTCCAGTCTTTTAGTGATCTGTGTTCTCATAAGCAGATATATGTTTAGTCTTTAATATCTTCATTCAAGAACAATATCTTTTTCTACAGTAATGTAATAGTTGTTATTTTCTCTACATTCACTGGCGCTTATATATGGTTTTCAAAGGATTTGTAAAGATCTTCCATAGACGGTAATGTTTAAACCTGACTCTCCATGGAAGCACAGTGGTGCAGTAGTTAGAGCCGCTGCCACACAGCTCAAGCGTCCTGGGGTTGTAGGATTAAACCCAGCTACTGGTCACTGTTTTTGAGGAGTTTTCTCTGTGTGCCCCAATTTTCTCCCAAAATCTAAATGTGTTAGATGGATTGGCTGTTTAAGTGTCCATAAGTGTGTGGGTGAAGTCCTCTAATGGGCTGGCACCCTGTCGAGGATGAGTTCCTGCATCGAAAGCACAGTGATTCCTGGTAGGAACCCACCAAGACCCTGAACAAGAGGAATTAGTTACAGAAAATGAAAGAATAAATGCAAAAATGACATGATAATCCTACATGTAGCCCTTTACAGGTCATAGAGCAGAACGTATGCTTAGGCTTATGCTGATAAAATATGTTATTATTATTATTATTAGTAGTAGTAGTATTAATAGTTCCTAGATGCAATTATTGAATTGTACTGTGTATGCACATGTTAATACATCTGCATATTAACTGTGGCTCCATAATCAAACTTAAGCCAAGCTGAATCCCTGACTGTTATTATGTTGTATTTACATGACTGAACAAAAGCTTCTTATTTGGAAGAATTTCTCTCAGGGACATATCTACCAAAATATATTAAAAAAATTATATACATTAATTTGCAGCTGGACAAACTTTTTACATAAAAAGGCTTGTTGTAAGTGTTTTTTATATATCTATATATATATATATCTGTGTGTGTGTGTGTGTGTATATGTACAGGTAGTAGGTGTAAAAATCAGTTGACTGGAAAAAAATAATAATTCAAGGCAAGTGCTGGACCTGCTGTTTAACGTCTAGTGCCTCCTAGTGGCCTTGGATGGTATTCTCAATACTGTTGTGGGAAAGGTGGAAGTTTGTTTTTGGGGTTTTGTTTATTTTTTCTTTTGTTTACAGTAAATTCTACCTCACTTGTTTTGTTTAACTTGGTCACAAAATCAGATCACTGCTCAAAAGAAGGATTTTAGTCTTTAACAAGTGATATCTTAGAAGAGCATAGTAGTAGATGTTGAATGACATTGAATTTGCAATAGGACATAGCTACAGTCAACAATGCACATACACTGATATCTGAATGCTCACTGAATAGTGGTTGCTTAAGGTGTTTATTTTAAAGCCATTCAGCCTCAAAACTATATCTTACTAGCTGCCACCGGACTACCTCTGAGTGTACCATCTGAAAAAATTCCATATCTACACAGTGTATCATTTACAGGGGTTGGACAATGAAACTGAAACCTGGATTTAGACCACAATAATTTATTAGTATGGTGTAGGTCCTCCTTTTGCGGCCAATACAGCGTCAATTCGTCTTGGGAATGACATATACAAGTCCTGAACAGTGGTCAGGGATTTTAAAATCAGGATAGTGGCCAGGTCACTACGTGATGCTGGTGGAGGAAAACGTTTCCTTATTCGCTCCTCCAAAACACCCCAAAGTGGCTCAATAATCTTTAGATCTGGTGACTGTGCAGGCCATGGGAGATGTTCAACTTCACTTTCATGTTCATCAAACCAATCTTTCACCAGTCTTGCTGTGTGTATTGTTGCATTGTCGTCCTGATACACGGCACCGCCTTCAGGACACAATGTTTGAACCATTGGATGCACATGGTCTTACTGGTGCAATGTGTAATTAATGAAGACTGGCCACCAGGCTGCTCCAATTTAGCCATGAAACCTCCCACACTAAAATGACAGGTGTTTCAGTTTCATTGTCCAGCCCCTGTAGTAGTTACATTCATATTCAAATGCCTTTATATGCTGTTGAATACAAAAACTGAGTGAGCTGTTGAAGAAATTGCGGATTGGGAAAAACATACTGATAGCAAGAGATGTACTTACCTCAGATTTTTTATTTTTATTTTTTTTATTTTCTTTACATATAATGTTCCTCCTGGTTGGCTTTTTGCAGATAGGGTTGTTAAATCAATTTTGACCACCCAGGCATTTCCTAAAAGCCCAGATATTTTCTCTCCATATGGGATGGTTTTTTGTTGGACACAGGAGGTTTTCTCCTTGCAGCATTGACAATTATCTAAAAACTACTGAGGTGTGCATTTTTCAGCCTAAACCCAGTCAAAAGATTTGGTGTTGAAAGTGTTACTCAATGAGACAGAAGCCTAAGAAGCCTAACATGGCCAAACACTGATGAATGACCGTTGATGGGTTTTTTTCCTACCAAAGATTTTGATAGCTTTTTTTGTTATTACCACAACATCTGTAAATTCTGTTAAATGTGAATGAAGCACTGGTTTACTTTGACAATTTATTGCCAGCATTTACATTTTTTATGATGTTCTCAGCTGATTTCAAAGGTTTTGATGGAAATATAGTGTTATAAATTTACAATCATAATAATTGTGTTGTTTGTGTAATTATTTGACCATCGTTTCTGTTCAATAGAACATAGGTCATGACAGTTTGTGCTCAGAATGCATTTGAAAGTTTTCTTAGCGATATACACTCACTATACAATGTTAAGCAGCTTATGTTGGGCCAAATAAGTTTGATTTGATTTCTATTTTTCCAGATACTGCCACAGTGACTGGTTTTTAATCTTAAAGGAACAGTAGGTAAGATTTGATATGTTTGCTCCTGGCTCCCACTACTGTTGAAAAGTGTAATTCATTTCTACAGGACTGTCCCGGCCCTCCTCTAGAAGTTACATAGTGCAGTTTCTGCAGGGCTGAGCCCCGTGCCGCATTGACAGAGGCTCTATTCTCTACAGGTTGGTGAATCATCACAATTATTTTGATGCTGTAATTTAAGACAAAATTACTACCCAGTGTTTGTTTAAATAAGACAATATTTTGTGACCATCAGCAATCATTAATTCATCATCAATATAATTACAGCATCATTTATAATGATATAGTGACAAGGTCTATAAAGAAACATTTAAATTATTGTGAAAAGTGTTTATTTTTTCTTAAAACACATAAGTTACATATCCTTAACACATATAACAAACAAACCAAAGAAAAGAAACTACTTGATTGTGAACACTTTTATACAAATGCCCCAGCAACAGTAAAATGTTTCACCAATTTAATAACTGACGTCTAACTGAAAATTTGGGCTAAGAATACTGAATCAGGAAAAAAACACTTTCGTTCCATATCTAATTACCAACTGGACAGACATGCATACGTAAATATCCTTATAAAAATCAATACAAGCCTGCCATCCAAACAAATCTGTAAAATCATGGACAATGCTTTTACACTTTCAAGTAGATGATGCTGAGACTATCTATACAAAAGAAAACAACAAATGCTAAATGTAAATATATTTCTGACAAGCCAATACATTAATATATTTAGAAAATCTTAGTAAAGAGAAATAGCAGGTTTCTACATTTATCTTTTCTCAAAAAGATGAAATTTTGACTTCATGACCTAATCTCAGTTGAGACATTCTATGTATTCTACATTCCTGAATAGATAGGGTGGCATTTTAGAGGCGACTAGCAGTCAACATTGTCTTCACACCACGGTCCACAAAATATCAGCTGATACAGAGTGTGATACTACACCTCCTCTGGGGTTCTAGTAATGGGTTTAGAGACTGAAGGCAATTCAGCTTCAAAAACATCATCTTCCATTGTTTCTTCTATCGGCTTCATTGTTGTGGTCTTACCCGTTGGTTTTTGTTCTGCAAACAAAAGGTTTGGTGAAAAAAGTGACAAATTATTGTATGTGCTTCTAAGGATTACAACAACAACAACAAAAACCTGGTTATGTCAAACACATGCAGTCAGATTAGCAAATCAAAATGATAATATTTTTCGAATATGGGATGGTTTCCCCATCAAGGGTTAATCATAGTCCTGGACTACGTTTTGAATTCTGATTCAATTGAAAGTCCACTGAAAGGAGGACAATGTCCAGGACCTAGCTTAATCCCTGTCTCTGAGACCAGCCCCATATGTCTTATGAAATAAACAGGCCTTCTTTTGGAAACACAGTAGGATTTACTGAGATTTTGGAGAGAAGAAGGTGGATGTGGTGAAAGTGGGGAGTGTTGTCTTCAAAAGTGATCAGCTGCTGTTTTACATCATTTTATAGACACCTCAGTAGTTACTATGGCATAATTTCCTCTATACTGAACTGTGTGCGTGTGTGTGTGTGTGTGTGTGTGTATACACACTGTGAACATTCCAACTAGTCTCAGATGTTCTGACGCATAAAAGCATGTGACAGCTCCCAAATAAATCTCATCAACAAAAGTAGGATGATCTTCATTCACGTCACACTGAGGTTTCCCCACTGTATTTTAAACATATCGGAAGTGCAATGTGTCAGCATTCAACTGCTATGTGATATATTGTTCCTGTAATATCCACTGTTAGAGGAGAAACAGTGATGATTAGGTCTGAGTATCAAAATTCTCCACATTAGATATATTTTGCTGTGGACAAAATTGCCTCAGTATTACAGAGTAGGGCTGAACTATAAATCAGTTTATGCTGAAGTTACAATTTTTTTTAACAATTTTCCAAACTCAGAAGTTGCATTTGTAAATACACTCTGTGACATTATTCTCAGTGGTTGAAAAATAAAATCTAATACACGTACAGCATGTGAATTGGAATGAAGGCACATTACATTCAGCATTCAAACGTCTAGTCCAGAGGTAATCAGATCCGGACCTTTGATTCGGGTTCCAGACTGGGATTTTACAATAACCCCTCAGGTGCTTTAGCAGTTGCAGATGTAGAATAACCCCAGCGGGTCATTTTAAAATCCTGGCCTCGAACCTTGATCCAAGGTCTTGATTGGATGGCCTCAGATCCTTAGACCTATCAATTATTTGATATGACCAGGGTTATTAGAGAAATATATTGGGATTATAAATATTTTATTGCAGTTGGACCAAAACCTTGTATCTTGCGAATTACTAAAACGAAGGACTAAGCATTTTTACCTTTTCATGGGAGTTAATATTGTAGCACTTTTTCCAAGTTAATATGGGGTCTGTGATATGCTTTGGTCAAAATACCACAAGGATTACACAACCTCATTCTCAACCTGTCTACACAGCTCTGTTCATAACAAGGTGTTTCAGCACTTTTCATTATTTTAAATGAGAATGACCTGCAGAGGCGATCGGCACAGGAGCCCCAGATGTGAGAAGCAGAGGCTTGGGTTTGTAGTTATGTTCTTTTGGTTTTCTTTCATCTCTTTTCTCATATTTGCCATATTTAATTACTACATGTTGTGTTTGTTTTGCTTGGTTTAACCTTGTCTTTGCCTATTCACTGCAAAACATGGGTCCAGCTAGGGCTGGGAGTTTAATCAAAAATTAATCGAAATTCAGTTCTTCTAATCGACATAATCTTGTCTATGTCGATTACGTTTATTATTTATATTCTGTTATGTCCCTACTGTGTGTTCATGTACTGTCCTTTTAAAATAACACTACCAAGCTAGTCACGTAATTCCGCACCTATCTGCCATATGGAAGCAACCTAAACGCAGAGTAACTAGGTCCAGTGCTCTGATTGGAGAGACACCGATGAGTAGTCTATAAACGCACCTGAATTTTACTTAAAATGTAGAATAAAATCAGAACCCCTTTTTATCCTATATTTTCTGACTTATGCATGCAACAATTTACTGGTTGGGTGGTCTTATTTCAGCTTGTGGGTTGTTCCAGATACCCAAATAAATGTAATTTTTTTCATATGTCCCATTGAAAAGACCTGTATAAACGTTTGTATCATTTCGGAATCTATTCATTAGGAAATAAAGTAAAAAAAAAACATACAATAATGAGATACAAGGTTCTGATCTGTGTAAATCCAAGAAGTATAGGTGCCTAAGCCAAGTATCATTCTGGTAACAAAATAACAAACTTTTGGATGATACCCAGCTGTAGTACAGACACATAAATGAAACTTGCAATATATCTATACCCCTTAAACTATCATTTAGATGCAACATGTTGAAGATGTTTAATACAGTCTTGAGTTGATTAAAAAGAATGTGTGTTTCTGACAGCTGATTCAGAATCACACAAACCAATCCATTTTGATGTTAATGGAGGACTCTATAACAGGTCAGGTTATGAGTGAAGACACACTGTAAGAACACTGGAAGAGTGTTAGGGATTCATAGTAAAATTCATACAGTGATTTGGTTATGTTTGACATGATGTTTGGAATGATTTTGGGGTCGGGGAAAGAAAATAAAACATCTTACAGCCTCATCAAGCACGATCTGAGGTCACAGCTAGAGGAGGGACAGGAGGAAATAATATCAGAGAAACACTAGCACAACATTATGAGCGCATATGGAAGGAGTAGGGCAGAAGGCATTTGGTTTATGACAATTCAGAACACTGGAAGAGATGATTGGAGTGGTGGAGATGAGGTTATATGAATGCAGGCTGAAATGAAGACAGGGAAAATCAGAGAGCAAGAGATGGAGGTAGAATATATCACAACTTTCTTGAACTTGGTCTATTGTTAATGCACAGAGTGTAACTATGCACAGTAATAAGTTGTGTTTGTAGGGTTAACGGCACAGGCATTATAACAGGGTGCTAGTGAAACTTACGCTGTGATGAGCTACCCGATCCCCCTCTCAGAATCTGATTGAGCACGTCATCTGTGTCACTGGTACTGGCCATGCTGTTCCTCATCTGCATCATGGACAGCTGGGAGCACAGACTTGGCTGCCTTTCCATCTTCTTAACTGCCTGCGATTCAACCACCATCACCATCATCATCATCATTATCACCATCATCAACATCTTGGTTAGTCACAGACATCATCTACACCCATATCCTACCCATTAACACTATCATAATTTCCTAGTAATAAAATGATCTGGATCACATTACTGTCATCCCTAAACACTAATTGATATACTGAAAATAGAAGAGAGTGGAATAAATGTATATGTTCCACAACACCTTGTAACTAATAGATCAGAGATTAAGGAAACACACTAAGTTGAAGCGCTGGCATTTCTGACAAAAGTGATATGGTCATAATGTTCTTCTTTGAGAACTGCCTGTTCTGGAGAAGAATTCTGTTTACATTTTGGCTTGTGATCCCACCCTCTGCCCTATTCCCAGTATTGTTTCCCTACCCCGGGTTGCCAGGTATGAAACAGAATAGCAGACAAACACAGTGTGCTGCAGTCATGAAAACAGAGATGATGTCGGATTCTACCAAACCAAAAAACCTCAGCATCTTTTCAATGGTTCCATGATCCAGTGACAGATTAAAATGACAGTAAATATGGGTGCTGCATTTGAAAAGGGAGATAGCTTGGAGGCAAACACAACTATGAATGGATGCTGTGGTGTAGTAAGCTTCAAGTACCTCAACTACTACTAGGGTTGGGTTTATTTACTTTTTTATTTCAACATTCGAGTACTCAAATTCATACAAATTGATACATGTGGAGTTGGCTTATCAAGATAGCAAATATTTGAATTATATAACTTGATCCTGCCTAGTGCTAAGTTCATTCAAATTTGTGACTGAATCAATGGATACGGTGAAATTTCACTAGCATATGTCAAATAATTTTACTGAAATGATGTACACTTTTTTGTGTAAATAGGTCGATTAAGGCATTTTTCATAGCGAGATGTAAGTCACATTGGCTGCAATTAGAAAGAACAGTAGGCTAATAGTTGAAACAAAGGTAAAATAATTCATACGTTAAACCAAATGCAGAGTGAGTATTTTTGGAGCATTCATTCATTGTCTGTAACCACTAGTTGTGGGTCTGGAGCAGTGGGCTTTTATTTTGGTATAATCTACTTAACCTTTGCTAACGTAGCCAGCTGTGTATTTAGCTTACACTGAGTTATATAAAATCCACATGACCTGGTTTATAGTGTGCAAACAATAAAAATATTACAAATATACACACTAGCACACTATTATTATACAGGGTAGGACGTGTTGTTGCTTGCAGTTGACACAGCTCTTAAACCTGTCTTGTGATCATTTCTGTAGGTTTGGTCCTCAACTTGGCAGCTTGTGACATTCACGTCTGGTGAAGAGGGGAAGGTTGGACTGCAGCAACCATTTTAAACTCTGGCTGTCAGTATTACAAAATTGCTCCTTTAGTTAAAATATCAATTAATTTGTATTTTCCTGATAACAATACAGACATAGATGTTCTGCGCACACACAGGATGCTTCTAAAAGTTCTATACAAAAACCAGAAAGAAACAGTTTAAGGTCATCATGCCTGAAGCCAATCTTTGTAATCTTTCAGTATTGGGCTGGGGAGCAGGGTAACTCTAGTCACTGGACTGGTGGCCCGCACTAATGCACCTGTGACTGAACACCATCCAGTCTTCACAGAAATTATCCAACATAAATCTTCCCCAGAAGAGTAGAGCTAGTTGGTGTAGCAAGGGTGATTCTCCCTATAAAGACCTTTCAGTTCTGAAGAAATGTTGGTTGAACAAATGTCTACAAACCTTTGGTCATATAATATTTTACTTTAATGGTAATATGATATGTGAATATGTAAACCATCTCTTGTATATTATAATAAATCACATATACACTTTAATATATTGACAAATTTTCCACAATATTCCACTGTCTTTGTGGTCTTACCTTGTCACTAAGTGTGGGGTCATTGAGGGAGTACAGTTTGTTGGTGATGTCTTTGCCAATGAGATAACGGAACACTTCATTCAGAAATGAGTCAGACTCCAGGAAATAAGTCAGTCGCTCTCTAGACCAACACAGGAACTTGCAATGTTCCTCTGCTGTGATTGTGACCTACAGATAAAGCGTTACACATCACCAACCGATTTCCCAACAGGTTTCTACATCATCAGTTGCGGCAAAGAAGCCAGTAGGATCAGCAGCTGCTCTGTATCATCTCATAAAAGTAAAATGTTATAACTATCACACAAGCTATAACTAATTCCAATTACCTGGAACTTTTCTCCTCTGTGCATCTGTGTTGATCTAAACTCTGGAGAGTCTATGAAGGCATTGGTGTAAATATTGTGAAGAAAATGGCCACGGTATGACACCTTCATTCTACAAAAAACCCAGAAGACGTAGTCAGGAAATGCAAACAAACTGTATTATATACAATATTACATATACATTATTACATATAACATAAGCATGTAATAGAATAGGCGGCACGGTGGTGCAGCAGGTAGTGTCACAGTCACACAGCTCCAGGGACCTGGAGGATCTGGGTTCGATTCCCGCTCCGGGTGACTGTCTGTGAGCAGTGTTCTCCCCGTGTCCGTGTGGGTTTCCTCCGGGTGCTCCGGTTTCCTCCCACAGTCCAAAAACACCAAAAACACACGCTGGTAGGTGGATTGGCGACTTAAAAAAAGTGTCCGTAGGTGTCTGTGTGTGAGTGAATGTGTGTGTGTCTGTGTTGCCCTGTGAAGGACTGGCGCTCCCTCCAGGGTGTATTCCCGCCTTGCGCCCAATGATTCCAGGTAGGCTCTGGACCCACCGCGACCCTGAACTGGATAAGCGTTTACAGATAATTAATGAATGAATGAATGAATGTAATAGAATAACAAAGATTATAAGATGTAGATTAATGTCAACATCAGATATACACTACATATACATAAACTTTCATCTAGAAGTGATAGGTCATTCCTTTCACTGAGAAAAAAAGAAAAATAAAATCTATTGGTCAGAATGCAATGAAGCAATTCACTCATTCATCCATTCATTCATTGCCTGATCTATCAAGAAATTACCAACAGGAAAAATTAAAAGCTGAAAAACATAATACAGTTTGCATAAGAACACCTGAAAATCTGGGACGTAGTGTGGTAATGTGGATGTGTAACTGGGAATATTTGGATAGTGAGGAACCAGAGAATGCAAGCAACTTCTGAACTGTGAAGGTGTGGAAAAAAGCAATTCAGATTTTTTTAAAAACTGAAAGAAAAGTCATGGTCTGTGACTTCTGCACAGTACTGTACATTTTAAATAGGCCACAGAATAAGAAATTAGCTAAAAAAGAGTATATCATGTAAAAAGCAACATCCTATATTTACACATTTAACTGCTGGAAAGTTGTCAAATGCCATGTAAGAACAAAGTCATGGCATTTAAAACACTCATTATCTAGCTGCAGGGTTAGAAAACATTGTGCTATAGAGCTACAGATGAAAATGATTTGTGTCTTTCTAGTGAAAATGCTGAGTCACATACTTTCCTTTCAGGAGAATGCTGAGGCGCTCATCCACTGAGGTTTTATCCTCGGCTGCGTACACTTGACCTTTCTTTAAGGTCTGGATCGTGCAAAATTGACTGGTCAGTCTCTGAAACAGAGCTTCCCGCACGTGCAGTGGCTCAAACATCCGTTTGTACAATGACCTCAGCTCACGGTCAATCTTAATCTGAGGTTAAACAAAAAGGACCATCAGAACTGATCTCAGTAGGATGTGAAATCTTTAAGAAAGAGAACATTTATTTGAAAAAAAGGCAGTAAAGGAGGGTTCAGCAGCGTGTGAAGGACACAGAGAGCCCGGCCTGAAGAACAGTCCCAGCGGTCTGTCCTGTCCTGCTTTTACAAAGTGCTAGAACACAAAGATTAGCCTCAGTTTTTAGGTGACACTATAACTCCTTTCTGTTGAACTGGAGTCAGGCGTTTCATTGGGGACTGGGCACATTGGATGGGTATTTTTGTATACATTATTTCTTTTGTTCTAGCAAATCAAATAACCACAGGTGCCCGGCAGAGCCATATTTAACACATTTCCTAAGGTGTAACATATTTCAGCACTTTTTCATTATATCACAATAAATAATTCTAGATAATTTACAATGTATAACCAATTTTCGATATTTGCTAAATTGTTCATTCAGATTTTTATGTTAATTTAATTTCAGAACACATTGAATAAGACCTTATTTAAAAGATATATATATATATATATATATATATATATATATATATATATATATATATATATATATATGTGTGTGTGTGTGTGTGTGTGTGTGTGTGTATTATAGTTATTTTTAAACATTGAAGAGTTGTGTGAGACTAAATAGAGTCTGCATTACTAAATAAACCAATAAACCAGATTAATAGAATAGTTGTTGTTGTCTGTATAGGTATCACTACTAAAATAAAACTTCAGTTTTTGTGAGCCCAGTTCCCAACACTGATTGGGAACACCAATCACATTTCTCTTCCACAATTAAACACAGACATGTCTCCAGATTTAACCCCCTGTAGAGCTGAAGACGTTGGAATTAGTTGGAAGTTGGAATTAGCAAGGAATCAAGTCGCAGAGTGGACTGTAACTAAACTGAGAGGCCCTAAGGTATCAAATACGAGGTTCTCTGGAGCTAATAGGGATGGTGTGGTCTCATTCTGTCAGCCACCGAAGCTGTAGTTTGGCTTCAACAATAACCTTTGGCTCCCTGAAGACTGAGAAAATGGTTTTAGTGGGAACTCCCATTAATAACACTTTTTCTAGCTATAACATTTTCTTATTCATTTGTTCTTGTCATTTCTTGAAGCCTCATTATTTTTAAAGGTAGCTCCTTTCAGATAATCTTTCATATTCTGTCTTGGGCCAAGAATGAGAGTGTAAATAAAGCCATTATAGCTGTAAAACATGTTGTTTGTCATTTCAACTCTTTCATCTACAGTTCAATCTATGAATACGGTGCTGAAAATATGCCACAAATCCACTCTGTTGGTAAAATAGCAATTCAGAGGACAAGGTCTTTACTGCAGTTTTAAAAAAATCACATCACACAGTGTACATTAACATTCAGTACTCACAGGTCTTCGCTTGTACAGCAAGAAGAAGAAATGCATGAAATTGACGAGGAGGAAAACAGAATTCCACACCAACACATCCAATGTACACCTGAACAGGGTGGTCCAGGTTATAAATAGAGAGCAGCCTGTGAAGATTAAAAGACATCAGAAGTATATTTTTCAATCTTAATATATATTGAAGGAGATATACAGAACATATTTTACTGTCAATGCCAATGCTGAACATTTAATACTTACAACCCTAAACCCCTTGGATCTCAGGCTTATTATTCATTTATAAAAACAAGATTTACTGTTTTGTAAAAATGTTTAATTTTCCCGAAACTACTATGTAACTAATATGTTTGCCTCAAGAAATTCAACGGTTTCACCTTTACTTAAAGGAGTTCACATATTTCACATTTGAGATTGATTCTAAGGACCTCTGACATTTCTATGTCAGATCTCTATTTATATCAATTGCTTGAATCATTGGTTAAGGCTAAAATAAAGAGTTTCTTCTTCCACTGGAATTTATTCAATTGCACTATCCATATCACACACATTGTTAAGAGTTGGAAAATTATGTGAATTTTCAAAGTTGGGAAATTTACCATGGGAATTAATGGGAATATTCAAAGCTAAACATGAGAAACTTACATATAGCTGATAAAAAATATACTGAAGCATAATCTTGGCTAAAATAATTAGATATGATACCAAAACAGTTGAGTAGCAAAGCTGTTCCTCAATCCCAGGCACATGGCACATTACACACTGAAGGGCTACTGAGACCACACCCCCTGCACTGTTCATTCCTCCATTACATGTACAGCACATGTCCAGATAATTTCTAGAAACCTGACACTCACCTACTGAAAGCAATCATTTGGACCAGGACTACCTAAAGTCAGGTAAGTTTTGACAAGGTTCATATATTTATTGACAGTAATAGCTTTGAAACCTCTAAGCAACTATTAAATCAAGGTGTAATCTCACAGCTGCTTGCTATCTGGTAAATCAGAAAAGCTTAATGAGCAATTAAGAGACTAGTTTACCAAGGCTAGCAGTCTAGCAAGAGGTTAGCTTACCAAGGCTAGCACAGGCTAGCTACCTGTATTTTTTGCCTCAATGAGTTTCTGTAACCAAGAATTAATACATATTAATTATTTATTTAACATTTTGAAGACAATTAGCTTTAGTGATTTTACACTTTGTCATTTAATTTAACAGAAAAATGCCATGTATATCAAATGTGTCATTGTTATTATTTGTATTGCTATGCCTTCAAAAAAAAGTTCATTTATGATAGTGTATGATATAGATCCTATAAATTATCCAATATTTCCTATTAATTCCAATAAATTCCCAAAGTTCTAAAAAATTTCCATGGAAAGTTTACATTTTGGAATATTTTCAGTTCCCATGGAAAGTTCCTGGAAATTTAATTTACTGGAAATTTATCAGGAACTTTCCACCACTTTGTACACACACCGTCAACTTAGGCAGGCAAGAATATTCTTTTGCAGGATCCTTTCTGTATTCATAGCAATTCCTGTGTGTGATCCTGCTTGTGCTATGCAAAACGTTGCAAAGTTACCAATAACCTGTTTCTGTAACCAAAACAAAGCCAGCTTCCAGAGCGCTGCACTGACTCAAGTTCTCCTTTTTAAACCAGTAAAAATCACCATATTGTGAAATGAGCATAGATATCTGATTCAGAAATCTCAATTCATCCTCTGGTTTTTGCTCTCATGTTTTTTTGTTATTATTCCAAACTCAAGACTATTGGTGAAAGTGGGGATTTAGCAAATTGAGAAAAACCTGCAAAATTGAGTTTTGCTTTAAAGCACCCTCTTCAACCCAACGGTCCAATATAACAACCACATTACCACAGCAACAACCAAAACTGTGGTCAATCTCACAATCCCTCCTCCCATCTCTTATGAACATGACCACAAGTTGACTAAACTCCTTCACCAGGAAGAAAGAGTCTCTCTCTTGAACTGGAGGGAAACAGATATGATAAATATATAAACAGATTTAAATGGGAGTCAGAAGGTTTTACTCCAAGTAACTAGTCATTTTGGAGCATTTCTATTGGTCCATTCATCATTAAATTTTCACAGAGTTTGAAGGACAGCTACTGTGTCCAAATGATGTAGTACACTAAAAAAAAAAAAAAAAAAAAAACAGATACGTGTTTTTGGAGCAAAATTATAGTCAAAAAATGCATATGACATAAAAACTTAAGTTACTAAAAATTCCTAAACATCTATTAGAATTGCTAAAATATAAAATGTTTAACTCCTGCTTTAAATGCGATGTTCACAATTGTAATCAAAAAACACTTTTTATAAAATTCAGAAGATGTTTTCTCACCATGTGCTAGCTCTCCAGGCTTTTTGTGGCCTGGGAACTGTTCTAATATGTTTATGAAACCCTGAGAGCAAAGAGTGAATAAAAACTTACAGAAAAGTTCAACTTCATCAATGTACAAACAACAGTCATTTTTCTCTTCAAATTTACTGTTCCACCTTAAAAGATGTGGAGCTTCTGAACGTGAACAAACCAGAGAGAACTGCAGTTCCACACATTGGTGGATGTTCCTTTAACATACAAAATGGCTGTACACTGATTTGGAAGGTTTTGATGGCATTCAGCCATAGAAACATTAGTGATGTTGTATGGTAAGTTAAGCTGGTTTGCCGATGCTCCAGAGTGTTAAAGGACATTGTAGCCTACATGCACAACTCTTTAAAATAATTGAAATCACCTTATAATAGGTGACTACAAATTTTCTGCCTTATATATTTGTTTTGTTGCTTGGATTATGTGGACTGTTTATGTGTGATCTCTTCCTTTCATCAAATGGGAATGTCTCACATGGTTAAGTTTAAACGTACAGAAACCACATTTCCATTAAACAAACAATCTGAGAAATAGACTTTACCACAAATATTTTTGTTTTCCACCAATACAAATTAAACAAAGAATTGTGATATGAACCTGACAGCATTATACACTGTGAATGGTATGTCTCCCACCACTACACTGTCTAGATGTTAAAGACTGTTCCAAGGACATGTCAACAGTATATCCCTGAGTTACAGTCTTTGTTTGTGGTGGCCAGCAGAGGGCGTTGAGTCTGACCTGTCATCAGTAGAAGTCTGAGGAGGATCATGTGCAGGCCCACTGTGGTGGGAATGAGCAAACCCACAAGTAAACTCAGGTTTCCGAGGTGGAAGAGCAGATGATGAACTTTTTCCCACTCCTGGCAGCTTGTCACGTTTGGCGTTATCTCGGATAGACCATAGACAGTGGGCACACTGGAGACCAGTGGAGCCATGGTCGTGTAGATAAGATTGTTTAGCTCTGGTGTGGCTGACATTATTAGAGGCAGAGACTAGAGAGGAACGAATGGAAAAACTAGTGAAAGCACAGTAACAGATTTGAGAAAAAAACTGTGAGGCAGATTATATAAGAGTTAGTGTGTGGAAGAGAATATATCTGTAGTATTGCTTTTACAGTCCAAATACTCTTGGTGGCACTCACACATTTCAAAACTGTACATTTCAAAACTAAACACCACATCAGTTATAATGTTGATATTCCATGATGTAGCAAATACATCGTTAGCTTAGTGGACAAAGTAGAGAAAATGACAAGTTAAAGGACAATATTTGACTACATTCAAATATTCAAATAGTTGAATTCTGACTTCACGGTTTTGGATCTTAAACCCCCTCATATAAACAATCCTAGCCTTTGCAGAAGAACATACAGCGGACGTTCCCATATTTTCTCCCCTTCTTTACCGCACTAAACTTTCAACATTTAGCCTCGTCTTCGACAGAGAAACGCTGCAAATCAAATGACACCAAAACACAGCAAAAGCCAACACTTACCGGACTTTGTCCTGAGCCGTGACACAGTGTGTACCCGCCTCTGACTGGAGTTAAACAAGAAAAAGAGTCAGAGACGAGGCTGGGGTTGTGTGAGTGTGAGCTCTAGCGGGGGGCTGCACAGTGTGAGTAGCGCATTCCTCCGAGCTGACAGACATCGACTAAAATGGGCAAGAAGCGTAGCGACACTCGTCCGTATCTCCTCTCTCTCTTCTGCAGTGACTACTCCCGCCGCCAGGAGGAAACCGCCGCCATTCAAAGACTACACACTATTGAAATGTACACTGGCGCTTAGTCCTTACTTCTCTCTCTCTCTCTCTCTCTCTCTCATTTAGAAACGTGTTCATTAAAAGTATTCCACCAATGACAACATTTTCCTACCTTAGTTACATTATGGAGGTATATTTCGTGCAAACCCCCTGAGCATATGAGAAATTTGTAGTTGTAGAAAATACTCACACGTGTATAATTAGCAAACAAAATATTTGCAACTCCTGAAGAGATTTTCTCTGTGAATTCAAATGTATTTATACAGGGGGGGTTAGGTGGTAGGTGGATTGGCGACTCAAAGGTGTCCGTAGGTGTGTCTGTGGTGCCTTGTGAAGGACTGGCGCTCCCTCCAGGGTGTATAAGATAGCCTAGTGGGTGTAATGTTATTATTATTATTATTATTATTATTATTATTATTAACCTGTTAAGAATTGTTCCAGAAAGCCCTGCCCAGCTTTGCAGTCTGTCTAAAATGATGCTCTGATCCACAATATTAAGAACTAGCACAGATAGAGAGATGTAAATTTACATATTCACAGGCTACATAAAAAACAGTGCATGCAATTTCTTGATTTACCATAAATTTGTTTGAAATATATTTTAGTAATCTGCTGTAGAATAGTTTATAACCTGATTTTTGAGATAGGTATCTCTAAGAAAAAAAATAAGACCAAAAAATTAATATGTTTCTTTCGTTTAAGATTTAGATTGTATCTGGAGCTTAGAGATAACTTTACTACAATCAGTAACTACAAATATAAACAAACATCAAACATGAGGTGTCCCACAAAGGTCAAACCACTAGGACAAATCCTTAAATGTAATAAAATTGCTTATCATAACTGCAGATGACACTCAAATCTATTTATCTCTGTCATCAGGTGACTACACTCCCTTTGACTCTGTAGTAAATAATTGGTTAAAGCAATGTTTCTTCAGCTAAGCAGATAAGACAGATGATTTTATTTGGCAGGAAGAGGGAACTGCTCATCTAAACACAAGAGCTCTGAGGACTAAAGACCACATCAGAAATATTTGCATAATACCGTACACAGACCTGAACTTCAACAGCCAAATAAAGTGTGCCTTTTATGATCTCAAGAACCTATCAAAGTTAAACATTACATACCATGACCAGACTTTTTGAAAAACTAATTCAATTATTCATCTCCAGCAGGTTGGACTACTGCAATGGTCTCTTTACTGGACTTTTAGTCCACAATTAGACAGCTACATCTTATTCAAAATCCTTACCAGAACAAAAGGATGTAAGCACATTACTCGGGCCCTCAGGTCATTGCGCTGGTTACTGATTAAATACAGAATTGACTATAAAGGGCCTTGGACCAAAATATATTACTGATCTGCTTGAAACGTATGAAGCCAGTAGGCCTCTCAGACCAACGAGTAATCCTAAAATCTCATATCGGTTGAACAAAATTGTATATAAAAAAAACCATAATGCCTTTTAGAATTACCACAGATACTAATTGTAACTTGAGTTGTTACACTTTCAGTAATGTAGGTAGCCATCTACCAAATTTAGAGACACTTTCACCTTAAGCAATAAAAACACAGCAAAAATATATCAATATTACCCATATGGAGCAGGAATAGAGCAATATAATCATCTGGGGTTCGTGCGTTTCACCATTTGGGGTTCTCTCTGTTGTCTCTAAAAATCTCCAAATGCCTTCTGCTATGAGCAGAGAGACAGAAGTAATGTAAAGTTTAAAAATAATAATAATAAAATAAAAAAAAAGTAAAGCTTAGCATACTGGACCAAGACCTGGACTGGACCGTTTTTAATGATTTACAGATACTGGGGCTTTGTAAACATGCTCGGTTTCAAGCATGCAAACAGACTGGAGAACTAGCAAAGGAGCAAGGAGAGCTGGTGAGGAAACATCTACTGAATATTATAAAAAGTGTTTCTGATCACCATCATGACTTTCACCTTTAAAAAGTGATTAAATATATCTTTATTCTTTCATTCAGTAGGTCTGGATTTTTAGGAAGTTAGTTATTACATTTATGATATGTCTTTTATCATATTAACAACACCACAAGGACATCACAACAAGCGGAAATCTTGATTCTCACTGAGAGGGCCCTAATTGGCCTGACTAGGGCAAATGATCGTGACAGGAATTCTACATTGAGAAACTCTACACACAGTTTAATATTACAACAGACATCGCAGTTTGAACAATAAACCAGTTTGCAACATTGTTATATTAGCTGGACTTGTTTAAAGTTGTTTAAATGATATATTTCCTCCTTACATCTAAGAAATGCACTGTAAGGTGTCATGCCAATTTCCTTCTGTATGAATAAAGGATTATTTTATTTTATCATATTAGAAGATGAACAATCCATTGCAGAAGGATTCCTACAAAAATGATTAAATCTTCATTTAGTTTAAATCCAATATCTCAAACTGCATGAGGGGCCTATTTGAGAGATTGTTGCTGGATGTTGAGCAAAACGGTTCAAACAGCACTACGTGTTGATAATGGGCATGATTTACTGTATTTGTCTTGGAAGTCGACCAAGTGAATATCAGCACCATGGTCAGCGTCATTCAAAACACCGGAAGTATGTTAAATACAATGGATCACATTACTGGTGTGCGTAATGAAGACAGGGGCAGCATAAACACTACAGCAGTGCCTTTATTGGAGGTTTTAAAGGCAGGAGCTATTGTCTACAGTCAGACTGAGACATTCCCTCGTTAAAAATCCAGAAGCGCTATTGAATTTGTGCATAGAGAAAAGATAAACATATCACAACCAAACAAGGCGTGAGAAGGCATGAAAAAAACAGAACATTTAACAGTGTAAAATAACAATATGAACATGTAAATAAATACAGAGTAGTATGCAAATGTTTGGACACCCCATGTCACATTATACACATTCCAATCACAGATGACCACCTCCTTGGTTGTTCACCTACTGTCCGTTCACTCAGTTCCACTGTTAACACAGGTCACTCTGTAACAGGTTGCTCTGCCTATTTTGTTATTCCCCTTTTGACCCTGTTCTTTAATAGTCAGGACTGTAAAGTAATGTAAAGTCTGGGACAGAAGATCATCAATTGCTGCACGGTGTGTGTTGGTCGTCCTCTAGTCCTTCATCAGTGGAAGCAGGATGACGCTGTTGGCTTTGAAAACTCCAGCAACCCTGCTGTGTCTGATCCACTTTTACCAGCACAACACAAGCTAACACACCACCACCATGTCAGAGTCACTGCAATGAAAAGAATGATCCATAACAGACATGCTCATGTGGTTTGTGGAGGTTGTAACTATTGAAATGTAGGGTAAAAGGAGGATAACAAAGTATGCAGAGTAACCGATGGACTCTAGTCTGTAATTGTAGAAGTACAGAACACTTGTTGGCACATTTTAGTACTGAAAGATTATTATTTACTGAGATTCCACATTCGATGACATAATAGCAGCAAATAAACAGTAACTGGGTTATTAAATGTGCAGAAATGATAACATTAACACATTTAGGAAATCAGCCTGGCCATTTGACCATGCAGTGTCCCCCATACTTTCCCACATGACTTCACGTAAATGTGCTATGAACTGAAAAAAGAGACTTGTGTTTTTAAGACTTGCTGTCCACTGTCTTGAGCACTCTCTTTCTGTTTCTGCTGGGCCGGGGAGGGGGCACAGCGCCTGTTCTCTTGGAGTGTGCTCCGTGGCAGAAGCTGGGCAGGCGGAGGTCGTATCTAAAGCCCCGTTCGTCCAGTGCCGCCGTGTTCAGGGAGAAGATCTTTTCCGCAATGTCATTGCGCACGAGCAGCGCAAAGATCCGCGCAATGTAACGATGCTGCGCAAAGAGCAGATACAGCTTCTTACGCCTCCACGCCACGTACCGGCAACGGCTGTCTGCTCTCAGAGTCACCTGGACAATGGGACAGGAAGGGGAAGAGAGAGAGAGAGAGAGAGAGAGAGAGAGAGAAAGTGATCACTAGCGTCCAGCTTGGAAAGGTCAGCTGGAATGTGAAGAGGGAAAACACAGCTGGCAGCAGACCTGAAACTCCCCCTCCTCCGAGGGTCTGAGGGAATCCCACTCTGGAGAATCCAGGAACTGGAAGGGGTAGATGTGGTGCAGGAACTCTCCATTCACTGACACCCGCACTCTGAGGAGGTTGGAGAGGGGACAGAACTACATACATTTTACAGCTAACTTTACTGTTCATACATTCACCGTGGTGGTGCCTTTTAACTGTCACTGTGGTACTGTACCTTTTACTGTCACCATGGTGATATCATCAAGGGTAGGACTTCAATACATTTTGTTAGGGAACAGATTTTTAACCTGTATTGTTTTCTTATGTCCCTTTCAAATCCTTTTTTTTTATTTGTGCTAAACAAAAATAATTGGTGGTGCACGGTGGCGCAGCAGGTAGTGTCGCAGTCACACAGCTCCAGGGACCTGGAGGTTGCGGGTTCGATTCCCGCTCCGGGTGACAGTCTGTGAGGAGTTGGTGTGTTCTCCCTGTGTCCGCGTGGGTTTCCTCCGGGTGCTCCGGTTTCCTCCTACAGTCCAAAAACACACGTTGCAGGTGGATTGGCGACTCGAAAGTGTCCGTAGGTGTGAGTGTGTGAGTAAATGTGTGTCTGTGTTGCCCTGTGAAGGACTGGCGCCCCCTCCAGGGTGTATTCCCGCCTTGCGCCCAATGATTCCGGGTAGGCTCTGGACCCACCGCGACCCTCAACTGGATAAGCGGTTACAGATAATGAATGAAATACTTATAGATATTTACCTTTTTTTTTTGAAAATATGATTTACTGTATGTTTACGGAACACACATTATACACAATAAATGTACTGGTACATGAGCTGTTTTTGTCTCACAGTGCTTTTTTCAGCACCCAAAGAACTTTCACTATGACTCTATCCATTCATTCATTCATTCATTGTCAGTAACCACTTATCCAGTTCAGGGTCATGGTAGGTCCAGTGGGAGCAAGGGGGCATGGCAGGGACACACCCTGGAGGGGGTGCCAATCCTTCACAGTGCAACATACACTCACACCTATGGACACTTTTGAGTCGCTAATCCACCTACCAACGTGTGTTTTTGGGCTGCGGGAGGAAACCCACACAGACACGGGGAGAACACACCAAACTCCTCACAGACAGTCACCTGGAGCAGGCCTCAAACCCACAATCCCAAGACTCTTCATTAGCTGTGAACAAAATACTTTTAAAATTTCCTCTCTAATTAGTGGTTTTATTTCTCCAGAATCTCACTTGCACAACAACAAACACTGAGGAAAAAACAGTTTGTGATCTGTTCTCAGATCAGTTGTTCTGTTCTGAAGTAGTTTGGTAGCAATTATTTGTTCCAAATTTTAACTGATATAATGTACATTTACAAAAGTATATGTCATTGGTCGAGAAAAGTTTATAATGTATTACTCCAGCATACATCAATTGTCATAGCGCTTTCCGGTGTGAAACTGAGTAAAAAAGTTATTCAGTGGCATTCACTCTTTAGAAATTATTGTGGTCTATGTCGGTTTTGAAGAGTGTATCTTTCTATCAAATAATTCTCTTCAGTGAAGTGTTACCAAGGACGTGTTCTTTAGGTTACACCCCTCTATGGCGGCCGAGAAGGGCAAAAAAATGTACAAAAAAAGAACACATTTACACAGTTAAAAACACTTTTACCGGCCCAAAACACATTTACAAACGGCCAAAACAACTTTACAAATGACAAATCGGACGGAAACGGTAGGCACAATATACAGGAAGTGCTGCTGACATTTGACAGTCAAACTGCTTGGTGGGGAAGAACAGAACGGAGTTCGGGAAGTTTTGAGTCCATTTTTGAGTCCATTCGTAGCTTTTTTTTCATGTGGGAAGTCTATGGGGTTTTTAAATAGAGCAGAAAGAAGAAGGAGATGCACAGGTGACGTCTAAACCGTGTAAAGGTGACGTGTAAATGTTACCGAAAGTAAGTGGACTGTAAATTCTAGCTATAGACCAAACATGGTTTGAAATTACACTCGCAAACTACATTCACTTCTTCCCTGCGAAGCAGTTTGTCTGACGAACTGTCAGACAAAGTTGTCAGCAACTTCCTGTTTGTAAAGTGTTTTGGTTGTTTGTAAAAGTGCGTTGGGCTGATAAAATTGTTTTGGCAGTTGGAAAAGTGTTTGGGGCTGGTAAAAGAGTTTTGGCCGTGTGTAAAAGTGTTTTACAGCTTGTAAAAGTGTTTTTAAGTTTGTCCCTCTCGGCCACCGTACATACAACCACATTTTCAAGGATTATATGGTAAAAGTAATGGTTCAGTGCAAACGTAATGAACCACCGGAATGCATAAATACTTATTTGATTGTTTAAGTAGTATTTAAATAGCGTTGCTATAAAAGGCTTATCTATTTTTAAGAATCTTTTCTTGGAAATATAAAGAATTTCTAAGAATTCATTATACACCTTAGTTCAGTCATTCATTCGTTCATTCATCTTCCCTAATCGCTTCAGCGTGATCAGGATTGCAGTGGGTCTGGAACCTCTCCAAGTTTACTAAAGAGAGCTGGTGTAAACCTACACTGTGAATAACAGTTGGTTTGCAGTAGTCCCTAAATAATCATTTGAAATCATACTTTAATATTCGCCCGTTAATGACACAGCCTATGATCTCCAAAATAATAAGCACAGAGTGAAATGAGATGATCTGGAGCATCTGCAAACAAGCACAGGCTCAGCTCTTAGCCGAAGGGCTATAAAGCCTCCACTGGTCTGTGGAAGAGTGGAACTGTGTTCCTAAGAATAATGGCGCTCCAATACCTTTGGGAAGGGTCGGAATTCCGTTTGTGAACCCGAACTAAGCATCCAACATCAGTACCTGACCTCATTAGTGCTTAAGAGGCTGGATGCAGTCCGATCCTCACAGACATGGTCCAGCATGGGGCAAAGTGGGGTCAAACACCTATTATCCAGTATTCTGAACTCCAGAAAGAAGGATAAATGAGTAGGTGTCCATAAACCTTTGGCCATAGAGTGGTCTCAACTCACCTGCCGGACAGGAGCACGGACAGTTTGTCGATGGGGGTCTTGCCCTCGATGGCGAAAAAGTGATCCTTCTCCATGGTTAGGATCTGGCCCTCGGTGCACGCCATTATCTCCCCATACTGCGCGAGCGAGACCCCCAGCCTGCGGAACAAGCGCGCGTACAGCTCCTGCAGCTCCGCGCAGAAAACACCGCTGCGCGCGCGGTGAGCCACATGCAGCGCCTGCGCGGCGCACAGCACCGAGAGCGCGCACGGCCACGCGGACGCGCCCGCCGCGCAGTCCGCCGACCACGCGTGGAGAGAGCAGCAGAGGAATCCCAGCGCGAGGAAACTGAACATGTACAACTGACCGTAGAAACCACTGCCGCCCATGAAGCCCAGCACCAACAGAATGTGCCCCAAGTGGAACACGGCGCCCTCGGGGGTCTCCTGCCACTCGATACACGGCGCGTGCTCGACCTCCGACAAGTTCGAGCTCTTCGAGAAAGACACTGGATCCATGGTCAGCAGTGGACAGCCTTACAAACTACTCCTACAAGTCCAGGCAGTACACCCGGGCTGGAATCACATTGTGTGCAGTGCGTTTAGGATCCAGAGGTATCAGACTCTGAGCAGAACCCACAGAGCTGGTCTCGTGTCCGAAAATGTCACAGTCTGACTCTGATCTAAAATATGATCCGCGTCGCGAACGGCGTCTGCGAGGTCCTGATGTCCGCCAAGTCAACAGTGCCCCTCTAAACGCTGGTCTCAAATGCAGACCAAGTTCCTGCTGTAAGAAGCGAAACAAGACAGAAACTGGTCTGAAATGTCTTTGAGGTAACTGATGGTACTGATGTAAACACTTAGTTGTAAACCTCATTGTAGAGAATGTGTAAATAAGGTGAATACAACATAACACCTCAGATTTATCATACACAGTAAACTCACCAGTGTTAAATCAACACTATTAATTAATTAACATTGTTAGTGTAATAATTTAACACTAAATGTTAAGTTTACACTAATAGTGTTGATTTAACACTGGTGAATTTGCTGTGCATCTGAATCATTATCAGTAATCCCCTAAAAAGCTTGGGGGTGGGTTCTGGTGTCATATCCTCCTCAAAACGTTACATAGTGCAATGTCTGCAGTGCTGTGCACAAGAGTAGCAGTAACAGAGACTCTATTCTCCCTATTACAGGTCAGTGGCTCTTGAATGATTTCAAATCTGTAAATCACTACTTAGTGTTCATTTAATTCCTCATTGACACATAACTCTAGGAGACACCACAGCATTTATCCAAAACAGATTGTGGATTTTTTTTTACACTACGGCTATTTAAAAAAAAAAAATGTCTGCCAGCATCAGGGTTGACTGAATGTCAAGTTCCAGGTACAGAGCAAGATTGTGTGCCTTCAAATGTGTCAGCTTTAACCAGAAGTTTAACTCAAACTCAAAAATGTAAAGTAGCCCAGCAACTAACATCTTTCAAATGGCAGGGAAAATGAGCCATCCACTAGGATTTGTTGAACGAAAATACCAGATCTATCAACATTATTTCTCTTTCACTATTTCTTGAGGAAATCATAAGTGCTTCTGTCACTCCCTGTCACTTGTTTTTTTAAGACAGATTAAATGGAGGTGCGAAACACATTAGTAATATAATCATTCTCACTAAAGCCGCAATACTGAGAAATTAGATCCCAGTGTTTACAGGTACCTTCCAGCCCCTGCGTAGGAAGAAATTCACTTCATTATATTCAGTCTGTTGCTGCTGGAGAACACCCTTGATTTCCACACAGCAAGCTGTGGTTCCAGCTCAGACATGAACACTTCACAATACCAGTAACTGTCCTTGGGCAAGACCCCTGACAATACTCCTGTAGGTTGGTCTGGATAAGAGCATTTGTCAAATAAGTAAGATGCTAAGCTAAATAGCCTTACGCAATTCACAGACCTGGCAAATGCGTTTGTTCAGTGCTGTATCGAAGGTAAGCTCGTTTGGAAAGAAAACAACTGGAAACTGAGGTATAAACAAGTGTTTCTTGTCTCATTTACCTGAATCTGCATCCTTTTCCTCTTAAGGTGTAATCATGAGGAAGGAACAGAAGAACCCCACTGGTGAAACTCTGCGGACTTATGCGTGTAATGCTGTGTATCTGTGTGCAGTGACATTGGCTCAGTCCTCTCTCAGAGCTAAATCAGTGCCTTGGCCCTCTAGCAGACAGCAGTGCTCTTTCTGGTCTAAAATAGCTGCTACAGTTCCTGTTGGGCTACCTGGCAGTGGAAGGTGACTTTGCAGTGCTCTGGGCTGGAAAGGAAAGCTCACCTGAGTGAGAGATTGAGGACAAGTGTTTGCTCTAGGCCCGGCAGTGTGAAAATATGACCTACATTTCACAGAAATAAAACCCTCCACATCTCACCTCCCACAGTCTTTATCCTCAGTGGAGTATTGCCTGCTTTACAATATTTTTTAAATTCTACTACAGTCCCTTAACTTCAAGTTGACCTTGCCACATTATACAGACCTCCTCCTTTCAACAATATATCACTGTCATAACAGAACATCTTATCTGAGAAATGGTACACTTAGATGAGATGTGGAAAATGTGCTTAAATTTAAAGAGGATACATTATACCAAAAAATACAGCTGCCAGTCTGCTAAATAAGAATTTGTTTTTAAGGACGTGCCTGGTTATATTAAAGGTTGAATAAATACATGTTTATTTCTTATTGTCTTATGTAGACAGTATGCAGCTCACAGTGCTGAACCTGCATTTATGTTAAAGCAAAAAAAAAAAAAAAAAAACATACAATGAGCAGAGAGAAAGAAAGAGAACCATGTGATTCTACTTTTGTTTGGAATAAACAGAGACTTGTTCTTAACAGTCTCTGGAATCTGACATTCTGAAAAAGGCTGTTTAGATATTAGGAGGAATGTGCTGTGGTGTTTGATCCTTGAAGTATTTGGATCAAATCAGGTCATGGACATTTAATTAGGACCCTAGGGAACGTGTGGTTAACATGTGGATAAAGGGGCATAATATGTGCTTCATTTACACTGCAGGTGCTGGTCATTAAATTAGAATATTATGAAAAAAATGACTAATTTCAGTAATTCCATTGAAAAAGTGAAACTTATATATTATACTCATTCATTACACACAGACTGATATATTTCAAGTGTTTATTTCTTTTAATTCCCGCTCCAGGTGACTGTCTGTGAGGAGTTGGTGTGTTCTCCCTGTGTCAGCATGGGTTTCCTCCAGGTGCTCCGGTTTCCTCCCACAGTCCAAAAACACACGTTGGTAGGTGGATTGGCAACTCAAAAGTGTCCATAGGTGTGAGTGAATGTGTGTGTGTGTGTGTGTGTGTGTGTTGCCCTGTGAAGGACTGGCGCCCCCTCCAGGGTGTATTCCTGCATTGTGCCCAATGATTCCAGGTAGGCTCTGGACCCACCTTGACCCTGAACTGGATAAGGCGCAAGGCGGGAATACACCTTGGAGGGGGCGCCAGTCCTTCACAGGGCTCAGTTTCTCAGAAAATTAGAATATTGTGAAAAGGTTCAATACTGAAGCCACCTGGTGCCACACTCTAATCAGCTAATTAACTCAAAACACCTGCAAATGCCTTTAAATGGTCTCTCAGTCTAGTTCTGTAGGCTACACTATCATGGAGAAGACTGCTGACTTGACAGTTGTCCAAAAGACGACCATTGACACCTTACACAAGCAGAGCAAGACATGAAAGGTCATTGCTAAAGAGGCTGGCTGTTCACAGAGCTCTGTGTCCAAACACATTAATAGAGAGGCAAAGGGAAGGAAAAGATGTGCAAGTGATATATACAATGATAATACAAGTGATAGGGATAACCACACCCTGGAGAGGACTGTGACATAAAACCCATTCAAAAATGTAGGGGAGATTCACAAAGACTGGACTGCAGCTGGAGTCAGTGCTTCAAGAACCACCACACAGACGTATGCAAGACATTGGGTTTCAGCATCGCATTCTTTGTTACAAGCCACTCTTGAACAAGAGACAGTGTCAGAAGCGTCTCTTTCCTTTGGAAATCAAGGTCCCAGAGTCTGGAGGAAGAGAGGACAGGCACAGAATCCAAGTTGCTTGAGGTCCAGTGTAAAGTTTCCACAGTCAGTGATGGTTTGGGGTGCCATGTCATCTGCTGGTGTTGGTCCAGTGTTTTCCGAGGTCCAAGGTCAACGCAGCCATCTACCAGGAAGTTTTAGAGCACTTCATGCTTTCTGCTGCTGACCAACTTTATGGAGATGCAGATTTCATTTTCCAACAGGACTTGGCACCTGCACACTGTGCCAAAGCTCCCAGTACCTGGTTTAAGGACCATGGTATCCCTGTTCTTAATTAGCCAGCAAACTCGCCTGACTTTAACCCCATAGAAAATCTATAGGGTATTGTGAAGAGGAAGATGTAATACACTAGACCCAACAATGCAGAAGAGCTGAAGGTCTCTATCAGAGCAACCTGGGCTCTCATAACACCTGAGCAGTGCCACAGACTGATCAACTCCATGCCACGTCACATTGCTGCAGTAATTCTCATAATGCTCATACTTTTCATGTTCATACTTTTCAGTTGGCCAGCATTTGTAAAAATATTTTTTTGTGTTGCTCTTAATATTCTAATATTAATATTCTAATTTTCCGAGATACTGAATTTGGGGTTTTCATTAGTTGTCAGTTATAATTCTCAAATAAAAAAAAAAAATAAACACTTGAAATATATCAATCTGTGTGTAATGAATAGTATGATATTCTAATTTTATGACCAGCACCTGTATGTTCAAAAATGTTTAGACACCTCTCTTAATTAGTAATTTCCACTACTTTAAAGGATACCCATAGCTGACATTGCTGACACTAACAGCAATTACACACCCTCAATGGCATGTGTGGGTTAGAGGTGTATAAAGCCCCACCCCCCCAGCCTTAAGCTTTGGAGCAGTGTAAGAATAATTTGCTGTGGTGTTCACCTCACTAATGTGTATGTGGCTGAGTGAAATCAAACCCTAACAGACATGTTTCAGTAACAACTTTACTGCAGTAAAGAGAGGACAAGCTGCCTGTAAATACACTTTGAGAGGGATTTTTAGAGGGAACACAAGGCAAATATATTGGGTTCTTCCCACCTTTAGCCAATTAGTGTTCTTTACTGCAATGAGATCTTTACTAAGTTATTTCCATTGGTCTTTTAGACATTAAATGCAACGCTAAGAGCACTTTCTGGCACCATGATTTTTAAGAATACTGTGAATAATAAGTATGTTTCTCAGCTCTACTGTCCAAAACAAACATGAGCTCAGAGAAATAGCTCTTCCCAGTGCTATCTTTGCACAGGGTATCAGACACCAAACACATTTATATATAGAACCAGAATGCAGCTGTCTGTTTGTGTGTGTGTGTGTGTGTGTGTGTGTGTGCATGCACATGTATGTGTTATACAGAGAGATTGGGGAGAACAGTTGTGGCAGTAGAAAAGTTTCATTTGTTAACCCTTTAAATATTCATCATTAGTATCACATCTTATGAACTTACATACTGATTTAATAGCAGAATATTTTCAGTAGTTACTAAAAAGTAAATATTACTTTTTCTATTTTTTAGAACATTTCACCTGTGGAAACAGTAAGGTTTTATAAGGGCCAGTCACAATAAGGTGTTTTATAAAGTAGTTTTATGAACTAGGTTCTTAAAGTCCATTATTTGGGGCTGCTGCTCTGTGCCTGTGTTGGGAAAGGGACAAATATCTGACATTCTGAACCTTGTCAAAGCAGTGTTGTTTAGTTCATAAAACTAATGAAAGAATAGTGCTCTTTAAAATGACATTAATGACATCTAAAAAATTACAGCTTCAGAATCACCATAATGCTCCACTGAGCTGTAATAGTGACAAAGTAGCCCCTGTCGTTCCTACTCTGGTCTCAGCACTAAAGAAATTTCATTTTGTAAACTGACAATGATGTAAAAGAGGATTACCCTCTGCAACTGTGGTGGGAGCCCAGGAGCAAATATATCAGAATATATCATATAGTGTTCTTTCTAGTACCTCTCTGTAACCAAATATTTCTTGTGATTTTCCATAGCCAGGTTCACTTGTAGTTCATCAACAATAAAGTGAAGAGATTTGGCTCCACGTTCATAAATTAAGGGTTTGAGTGTTGTTAGTAAATCAGGCACGGATTTACATTCAGACTTTTGCTCTGGAGTTTTACACAAGAGTCAAAAAGCTGACATTGCTAATAACATGATGCAATCAGCAATGCTAAATCATTATGCAAGAGCTTCAAATCTCATCTCATCATCCAGTAAATGAATCTAATCCATGCCCTTCTAAGAAAGTTGCAGATGTGCACTGGCAATGTTTTTCTGAATCTGAGTAATACAGTATCTTATATCTCTCATATCGCCTTTATTCATTTTACAGCGTCTTTAAAGGAAATGAAATTAAGTGCATTCTGAAGTGGTATTCTACTCACCGTCTGAATCTGAACAGATCACAGATTCAGTTGGTTACATTTATAGCTGTGTGCTTTTGAGAGATGGTTTGAAGTGAGAAGGAAGAAAGCAAGTCAGCTTAAATAGCTTTCTTCTCACCTCACTGGTGAAATAAATCTAAATGTTTTAGTACTTTTCATGGTCCATTTAATAGCGCTTGTAACTATATATATATAAATGTTTAGAGTCAACAGGGTGTCTATCTATCTTGCTAAATACAGCTAAATTCACCTTGTAATGAAACAATTTCAAGAACCAGTTCCAATGACTGTTGTAATGTTAGTTTCAGCTACAGTACATAAACGTCAAATTTAGTTTACTCTTCATTACTGACACCCTTAATAAACATGATCATGAATAATTGCGGGCGGCACGGTGGCGCAGCAGGTAGTGTCGCAGTCACACAGCTCCAGGGACCTGGAGTTTGTGGGTTCGATTCCAGCTCCGGGTGACTGTCTGTGAGGAGTTGGTGTGTTCTCCCCGTGTCCGCCTGGGTTTCCTCCGGGTGCTCCGATTTCCTCCCACAGTCCAAAAACACACGTTGCAGGTGGATTGGCGACTTGAAAGTGTCCGTAGGTGTGAGTGAACGTGTGTGTGTGTCTGTGTTGCCCTGTGAAGGACTGGCGTCCCCTCCAGGGTGTATTCCCACCTTGCGCCCGATGATTCCAGGTAGGCTCTGGACCCCCTGCGACCCTAAATTGGATAAGCGGTTACAGATAATGGATGGATGGATGGATGAATAATTGCCTTTTTTATAACGATCTCAGCTAAATCCAGCAATGGCTTTACAACGTCTGAAATGAATAATTAAGAATTGGACCACAACTTGAGCCGAAGTGAATCAGCTTAGAAGAGGACACAAGTGTATCTTGCACCCTCGCAGAGTGAGTAGAATCCGGGGCCAACAAGTCTCAAAAAACTACAATTAGACCCCATCTCTATCACCATGCCAACAGAAGGCTGTTCAGAAGGCATGCCAAATGAATTACTTTTTTAATCTAATCAATTCCACAGACTATACAGTGGACTTTCCAACTACAATTAAAGACTGTTGCTCCATCTGTTGCTCTGCATATAGTACCCATCAAAAGTTTGGACACATTCTCATTAGTCATTGGTGGAATAGGGCTATTCACTGTATAGAACTGTGTACCAGCCCTACCTCCGCACAACACAAGTTATGGTCTCAAACACATTAATGCGGTAAGCAGTTCTACAAATTAACTCTTAATGAGGCCACAGTTGTTCACTAAAAACCATTCCAGGTGATGACCTCCTGAAGCTGACTGAGAGAACGCCGACAGTGTGCAAAGCTTTCATCAAAGCAAAAGGTGGCTACTTTGAAGAATCTAAAGTATAAAACATATTCTGGTTTGTTTAACACAGTTTGTTTACTACATAATTCCGTATGTGTTTCTTTATAGTTTTAATGTCTTCCATAATCATTTACATTGCAGGAAAAAAAAATCAAGTTTTGAATCACAAATGAAACTGAATTACTGTTTATCATGTTGGTTATTGACTTTACAGTACAAACAGCTAATGAACAAGTGGGTGCATCAGTGCAGGGAAAACATGCAGATCAGGTATGGGAATAGAAGCATGAGCTTGACTGTGGACTGCGATCTCAATGAATCCTACAATGCACTTGGCTCAGGGAGAATTCGACAAGCTATTACTTTTACTATCTAAAAAAATGAAATTATGGGATTTGTGTTCAAGTGAATTTCATGGAAAAAGAGTTTTGTTATGGAGCTGTAGCTGCTGTTTTTCAGATACTGGCGAAATCTGAGTATATGACATTTTCTTTCCAATGTAGTCACAAAGCACGCAAAGCTATGGCAAATCAACCAATATAAGTTACTTCCTTACACTTATAATAATTTTCCTGACACTCCCAGTGCTTTACACTGTTAGGAAATTTAGGGAGTCGCCTCAGCCTCCACCATTGTGTAGCACCAACCTGGATGATGCAACAGCCAATCCATATCAGTACACTCACCATACATCAGCCAGGAGTAGAGCAGTGATAGTGCAAGGCACAAAGCACTCTGGACAGGGTGCTGGTCCATTTCAGGGTATCAGATATTGACCCAGTCACTTACACACTCACAATTACGCATCCAGAGGAAGCCCATACAAACACTGTAAGAACACACAAATTTCCTGGCTCAAGGCGAAGATTGAATCCAGGAACCCAATGTGGCAGTGACAGTACACGCAGCGCTGATGACATTTTTGGGTGCAAATGGGAAAATTATGTGCCTTTAAATTTGTCCTATTATGGCAATGGTACCAGGGCTGATGGGTGCCTGCATGTTGATTAGGTGACCCTGCTCCTTCTTTTTTGTCAGCTCCAGATACAAACCTGCCTGCTGAATCTTATTAGCAGAACACACACACACACAAAGGGAGGTAAATTAAGACCGGGAGACATTTTAAACAGTGGTGGAGTGCCTTGTTTAACATGACACATGCTCTGAGTCCTCTCATCAGCTTTCAGAAAACAGGTAATTATACTGGTCTCAAAGCTTTTCAGGGATTTATAGCTTATTCCCTGCAAGGAGTCAGTGCAAGCTCTCAGGCAAAAAGACTTTACTTTCATTCCATGATTTACTGAGAATAGCTCCATGATTTAATAACAGAAGTTTGATTTTTGTCTGCATTTAATTAAATATAATCTTTGATGTGTCAACACAGCAATTATATTTTTATAATTATATGCCAATATTGTATTTGTTGCCTATATAACAACTGCACGTTTTCTATATCCTTGAATTGATTACCATGGTCTGTGCTGAGTGGTCCAGAAAAAAAAAACAAATTGGCACGGTTTAAACAGAGACAAACAAAGCATAGCATCAGGGGATTCAGGACGACACACAAGATGTAGACAGTAATGTGTGTGTTATTTCTTTCTATAACCTTTGCTAAAGAACCCTCCAAGAATCCACTTTGTAAAGAGAGAATTGTCTTCATTTGAAGGCATAAGACACACAGTATGGGCTCTCCTGAAATGGCCAAAACAAAGAGAAAATCAATCACTAGAAGTGCGGCAGATGCTATGTGGTTTGATGCTGGAGAAACTACACTAGTCAAGAGAATGAACAGGTCTGAGAACAGACTTCTGTGTTGATTGGAAAGACAAAGCGCTGGCAGCATCTCTTGTGCATTCAGGGACACACACTCATAATATTTGATAAATGGGAGTTCCATTTTCTCAGATTTGAACAAGGCAACACACACTCACACACACACACACACACACACACACAAACATTATGTGCATGCTACTCTCATTTCCTTTCCTCTCATGCAGAACCAGGGACTAGCTTGCCGTCATTATCAGCAGTGAAGTGCCCATCACAGTTGGGAATCAGGGAGGACTTTTTGTCTGCAGGAGGAAATGAAAAGAGAGGCAGAAGAGGAAAAAGTCATCTCCGACAAAAGGGAATATGAAGAACAAACATTGCTCTTTTCATGCGGACCGCATAATAAGGGCCAAGCAGACGGATGAATTCTATCTGACCTTTTCTCTCTTTTGACTCGGGAGAAATTTACACTCCTACTGAAGTACAAAGGGCTTTCCTTTTCCCCCCTGTCCTTTCTTCCTTTTTGTGAAGCAGGGTGAAGAAAAGCAGTGAACAAGCACATGCTCCCTGCTGGCCATCATTACTGTTGGCTTCAAGTCTGTCCAAAGGGGCAGTGCCATTATGAGACAACTACAAGACATTCAGGTCAGACAAGCTGCAGGAGGAATGATAAAGTCAAAATATATACTTGCCCTTAAGGCTGGAATATCAGGCTTCTATTTAATAAACAGTAAACAAATTCTGGAACCACCCATGTAGAACTAAGACCTCATTTTAATTTCAGTTACAATGCAGTTCGCATACCTCACTGAAGCCTTGTGTCATTCAGAATTTGGCATCACCATATTAGGATTACAATGGAGCTGTGCAGCAGCAACACTACCTTCACAACCACCATGCCACCCTCCTAGCTAATGTGTTTCAGCTTATCGACAGCTGGGTAAACTATTTACTAAACTAGCTTCCATCAAAGCAGCGATGTGAAGCACTGAATAGTTACAGCCTTCTTTACTTTTGAAATATTTGATTCACTACAGTGCATTAGAGCTGGGTTTGCGCTTGTTAAATGCTCCTACTGAAAGTTGAATGTTCATTTTAACATCAAGCTAGATGTTATCCTGCTGGGTCTCTCTGTGGTGTGTGCTCTGTTGTTTGCTTTCAGATCTTCAATCCCTGCTGAGGGAAACTATCTAAAGTACATGCTACTACCCCTGCAACACTGAACTGTAGAGATGTTCAGTGAAGCACAGACCTAGTTAGACTTGATGCTTAATATTTCTATCTGAAAAAAAAAAAACAAACAAAAAAAAAACAGACGTTATCTATTTTAAACTTAAAAAACTGACATCTCAAGGCCGTTGTCTCAAATCACAGGCTCTCAGAATCTGAGTGAGCCAGTCTCCTATTATGAACCTACATGTTGACTTAGTTCGCAGGGTGCAGGCTCCCCATTAGTAGCTAGAATAATGAAAGCTCCAACAGGGGGCTTTCTGCTGCAAGGCCTCCAGTTATGGAATAATAGACCACGTCTCAGTTTCTAGATCTTGGTTGAAAACCTAGTTTTTGGTCAAGCCTTTGATATAAAAATATATAAATAAAGAAATAATAATAAAAAATGTAGTAATAAATGGATAAACCTATACTGTCATTATTATTACTATTATTTTTGATACATTGGTGTTTAACAAAGGAGGATGTGTTCTATTTGTGAATCACTTTTTCAGAATATAGCTGAACTGTTCTCTCTTCATTTTAACTACAACATCAAAGAAACAACTGCAACCGATTTCACCTTCTACTTTGGTGCACTTGAGTGATCAACAACTGAGACACAGCTGTTTTCAGGAGGCATATGTTCTCATACATCCACAAACCTATTAAAACATTTGTGATTTTTAAACCGGCATCATCTGGTTTAAGCAGCGTTTGGAGTCCACATGATGCCTAAATGTGTAGCATGAAGAGTTACTTGGAATCTTTTCTTACTAAGAGACTTCAGCACTGACTGCATAGCTTGGTGTAAACTCAGTGAAAGACTCGGCTCTCCTGAAATGGCTGCAACAGTACAATGCCATTAAAACTCTAACCATCTTGTTTCTACATTCGAGCAAAACAAGGCACACAGCTGCTCCATATTTCATGCACCTAGAGAGAAGCTAATGCACGGCGATAACATCCACAACTACTTTTAAGATTTGCTACATCATTTCCCATCACCTCAGGTTCTGTGTAGCTGAGTTCATCATGCACTGGCTTATTTTTATCTCTTGTAGTACAGTATAATAACCCTACAATACTGCTTCTGTATATGCGTATGATGCAACATTGTTTTATAATACAGGAGACCCTGACTTTAAATGTCATCTACTGGAGTGCCTGCTCCTAAATGACCGTTATGATAAGGCCAAAATGATCATTACACGAGAGACATTCATGTTTCACATGTAGTTTCTTCCCTTTACGAAGGAACAGCATCAACTGGCTTTTGACATATAAATATTTTGTGATATGTTACATGCCCAAAATCATCAGGACACAGTTCCAATCAGTGTATTGCTGATTATTGTGGTGGTTTTTCAAATTGCAAACATAACTGTGTAAATACAACTTATATAAACTCCTTTGAGCTTAAGTTCACAGTGCTCAATGCCAACAGTGATATAAATCACCTAACACTGGCTTATAAATCAGAGGAATTGCTTTCTGTGGAGTGATGGGAAATGATGATTCAATACCTCTGGGATGACACACCTCACACCTATGGACACTTTTATGTAACCAATCCACCTACCAATGTGTGTATTTGGGCTATGGGAGCATCCGGAGGAACCCCACACAGACACATGGAGAACACACCAAACTCCTCATAGACAGTCACCCGGAGCCGGGCTTGTACCCATGACCCAAGGACCCTGGATCTGTGTGACAGCGGCACAACCCGCTCCGTCAGTTCAATTTGTGATTCAAAACAAATCATCCAACATCAGCAGGTCCAACTCACTAATATTCTTAAGGTGGAATGCAATCACATCTTGACAGCAGTGTTCTTGTCATGAGAGTGAAGATGCCAATATTTTCTGGTCTGGTCTGATTTCACAGACAAATATACAAATATCATTCATCTCCGTGAGACGTTATTTGAAGATCATATCTCTAGAGGGAAACACTAATTACATCTGAATCACTGCAATGAGCAATGCATCCTCAGCATACCCACACAGTCCTTACTGCAAACATGGCTGTAAGTGGTGAGCGCCTCCTTCACTAAGGGTTGGCTTAGCATTAATGAAGGGGGGTTTCTTCTCTATATTTGTTGAAGCTCACACTTAATAGCTGCAAACGCAAAAAGAGAAGTGCATGCCCAAGTGATGGGGGTCTTAGTCCTGTGCACTGTGGAGGACAGCGGGGGTGGTTTCTGGCTGATTGTCACCACGCATGACGCACAAAATTGAGAAAAGGGACACTCAAAAGCACCTCAAGAATCACTCTAAACCCTGCAGCACACACTCAGACTGTCAAAAAGACACCAAGCTATTCTCTGCGAAGGACACACCATTATCTAAGAAGTCACTGCAACACAATGAGTTATATTCCAAAGACAGATGTTTAAGAAGCAAACTAGGCCAAATGGACAAAAGTTTGTGGACAAGTTTATCCAATTATATTTAAAAGTTTGCTTTACATTGAAAGACATCACTCCAGAAAGCACAGTTCCACTGCTCTACAGAAACGGTGCTGGTGATTGATGTAACACTTTCCCCAATGCTTGTGACTGGCTCCAATTTGTCCCATTTGATTTCATCCTTTTTATAGAGGATTGTGGATTTTTAACTGCAAAATAAGCTCAAGCACCAGCATTTTAAACAGGTTATAGAAAGTGTAGTTAGTACAGTATAACATATGTGTCAGATGTGTGTCCTACCTCTCTTTCCCTGTCTAGGATCTTGGTTTTTCTGTTTTGCTCTCCATGTGTTCCTTTGTTTACCTTCCCCATGTGGTTGTTCATACCTCTGATGCCTATGCTCTTTAAGCCACACCGCCACCATGTATCATGATTACCCCACTCCCACTACTTCTCCTTTAATGATTAAATTGTTTGTCCATAATTTAAAGTCTGTTTGCTCCAAGTGTCTCCTTTTTCCCGCTTTTTTCACTCAGGGTATTTGGTTCCAAGAGTCTATGCATTCCTGGCTTTCTCTCAGTCTTTATTTACGTTTGTTTTCACCGATTCATCCCTCTCTCTGCTCTAGAGTTGTAATCATGCTTCTTTTTTGTAGTTCATGCATCTGATTTTGTTTATCTATTACACGTTCATTTTGTTCTTATGTTCATAGCCCTTTTCTATTTTTAGCTGTCCCTGTATTTCCTTGTTTCCACTGTTAGTTTATTTTATTTAAGGTTTCTGTGTGTCCTCTCCCAGTAAGTGTTCTGGTTCTCATGTTGTGTCTCCCTTATCTGTTTAATATTCTATTCCTGGTTTCCCTCTGTCTCTTTATGTTCCTTGGTACACCTCAGCCTCTGTTTAGTTTTAGTCTGTTTGTCTATCCTGGTCTCTGTTTGTGTTTTGATTTATAGCACTCGTATGCTTTAGTTCAGTGTGTTCAGCTTGGTTATGGGTTTCTTGTTTATTCTGTTTATTAAAATGCGCATCTCATCTCAGCACTTACGTCCGCTTCCTCACGCCTTGTCCTTATTCCATTCATGACACTATGACAACTCTAATTCTGAGATTCCAAGGTCAAAGTAGGGCACCCTCAAAAAGCAAGCAGATCAAATTAGCAGCAGTCTTCCTCTTTAATAAAGGAGAAATGTGCTAAAAATAAATCAAATATAACAAATACGCAATTCCATTAGTGAAATTACAAATCAGTCAGATTACTGTCTGCTTAAAGCAACACTGAGATTCCACCAAACCCTGATACAATTCTAACAGAAAAAGATAACACATTGTTGTACAGTAATTGTATTAATTTTATATTTCATTCATAGGACATAAAGGATATCTCCGTACACTATTCAAGTTTAATGACTTTTTAATTTTTAAATCATATTAAGTACACTCTTTTGGAACCATTACAGGCTCTGTACACAGAGGAAATCTTTATGGACGTTCTTATTCTGTCTCTTTGAGGACAGTTTGGGAGTATGTTGTGAAAAATTAATGATGGCTCATGTTATCCTCAATGTGCATGGATCGGTATACAACACTATAATGGCACATACAGAAAAAAATAAATAAATCAATTTAATAGGCACCTAAAAAAATGAGGTGCTTAAACCAGTACATTTTGGACCCCATTGAGCTTCCAGAACATAGATATGAATTAAGACAGCGCTGTGGGAATTGCTAATATCCAAGTCAAGGACACCTGTAAGAATAAAAGATGTTCCATGGAGAAATAAACTAAACCTGCATCTCGGTCCCAGCGTCCCAGACATAACTACAATTCATTTGTGCTGAAGGTCAGTAACGGCTATGGTTTTTACCTTTAGGATTTCTGTGCTTATTTACATTTTATGTAAATGTTGGACAAATAAATGAAGATGTCTGTTTATTTCTGTGCAGTGAGTGCCACCCAGTGGTTGAAATAAAAACAGTGACTCTTGCACAATTACTGTCATCAGTAGGATGTTTGCTACATGTGTGAAAATGTTGTTTATTTATATTCATATACACCCTATACAAATTATGACATTTAACATCCTGGACATAAATAAGCAGAATTATTATCTTTCTTGACACATTTACCTATTGTCTAAAACATGAGATATTTCAACTTAATTTGAGGCATTTAGGAAATAAATTCAGATAAGAAATTTAAACTTATATTAAATTTGGTTTATACAACCCACATTTCAACATGGGCCACTTTCTAAAAATGCAATAAACTCTATTTGTTTTGTAATTTGTTAAGTTGCTTGAACTTTGATTTAACTGACTCTAAAAATAATGGGTTTTCAATGATAAACGTTTTATTTAGTATAAAAAACAATATTCTGAAAAGTCCACAATTAGCAGCTTAACTCAGGTGAAGTCATCAAGACCGAATTTAAAAGGAGTTCAACACACTGTGACAACCTTTGTGAGTTTGAAACACATGATGGCAAAGAGTACAGCTCTTAAATTGCTTGCAGTTCATAATATCCTGATAAGATTCAGCGAGTCGGGGGAAATCTTGGTGAGTAAAGGCTGTTGCTGAATGTGTGTGACCACTGAGGCCTCAGGCGATACTGTTTAAGAAGCCATCATGTTACTGTGGGAAATCATTTTCACTTTAACTAGTCTGAGGCTGCATCCAGAAATTCAACCTGAAACTATATTATGCAAAAATAAAAGTATATGAAAATATTCATTTTAGCACAGAAATGCTGGGAAGTTCTTTCGGCCCAAAGTCATCTGAGATGGACAGACAGACAATGGAAATGTGTTTTGTGGGCAGACGAGTCCATGTTTCAGCGTGTTTCAGGGAAAATATATGTCACGTTGTACGTGCCAAAGACGATAACGAACATCCAGATTGTTACCAATAAAAAGTGCAAAACCAGCATCTGATGGAATGGGGGTGCACTAGTGATATGTGCCAGTGTTATATTTTGGTGTGTTGCAGGCATCGCTTTTTTAATTTACATATTTACAAACAGAATTAAGCTTCAGCTACTGAAAGCACTGAAAAGCTGTTTTTGTCCATTTGTCTGTTAAGTAAATGTTTTCACATGAATTAACAAATTACAGATTTCATTATTTATTGCATTTTTAGTTTCCCAACTGTTCTAGAAATGGGGTTTGTATAACTGCATTATTAAAATGAAACAAAAACAAAGTAAGCCTTGTATCTAACTATTCTAAAGCCACATTAATAATCATATTACTAATAAATAAAATGTGTTTTGTTGAAAGACTATTTTCATTTACTGTACACAGACAATAACAGTACATTCTGAAATTTTATAGGAAATATATATAATATTTTAATCCGAATTTGATTGACTGTCTCTGTGAAGTCTCAAAACCATGGAGTTATATGTACTCTTACGATACTACAGTGAAAGTACATGTGTCAACTTGAACCACTGGAAAAAGATGGGGGGAAAATAAACTACATATTAGCAATAGATGAATGGTAAGATGTCACTAGTGTGACATGCATCTGGTTGAGTGATTTAAAATTTACTTAAGCACACCACACCTTTTAAAAAAGACCTTACATTTTGCCACAGAGGGATACACTTTATATAAATATTCAATATGATTTAAAGTGATTACAGGAAAAAGGTGAGTATTAGCAAGTACATGTACAATATGTGCAATACCTTCATTAGTGCAATTCACATTTACGTTAATATCTGCGCAATGACACATTTATGTTGTATCTGGCTCTGTACCCAGTATATTAAAGAAAAAACCAATATGGCATTTGGAAGAGTGACTCTAATTCCTTTAATGAATAAATCAATTTAGAGAAGCAGTTTGTCAAAAGGTCCTTCCACCTTCAAAATACATGATCTTTGAAGTCTAATGTAACCCACTGTGAGAAGTGTGAAAGCAGGTTTAACAGTTGCAGCAATGGTTAAGCTTTTTGTTTTGGCAGGATGGGACCCATGGATAAACTCTGCATGACTTTAATGTGATACTTTGTTAAATCTGAAGTGCAGTTTCAATTCTGTTTTGAAGGGTTTTTCAGTAAGATGGAAGACAGAGCCGAAACAACAAAAACTGTGTCCCTGTCCAATTACTTACAGACTGAACTGTTTACATATTCAGTCGTACACATAAATAAACAAATTATTTTGCCACCTACTGTTATGCTGCCTAATATCTGGGACCACTTAGATAACACTTGCATTATAATCAACCTGTAAAAGGGATTGCTGGGCATGCAAGATGCTTTGGAATTTTATCTTTTTTTTAAACAGTGATAATTTAACCAGACATTTCTATGTAATAAGAGGAATTTTCTTTCTTTTATCCAGGAGATTTAGCACACACATGAACGCACACATGCACATACTCACACACACAGATGCTGACCAGCCAGCCAATCTGTATCCACTCACCACTGAATATCATAAAGTGCACTAAACCAAATGTGTGACATCACTTCATTTGATAGCCTGCCAAATAATTATCGCAAAAATGGTTACCACCAAAGAAAACACCAGGGCCAGAATACACATCCTCTTGCGTGATTTTCTCTAGAGAGGACAAAGAGACAAGACAAAGTGCTGTTGAAATAATTTGTTGTTATAGTACATTAGGCTTATGTTAAGTGTGAGTATGTGAAGCATATTTAAACAATGCTATCTCAGTTGATACTGTACCTGATAGTAAGCCGCACGTTGAAGTTGCTCAGCTCCACGCTCCACATGCACCTCGGCACTCTCCACGTTCGCCTCTATGCTGTCTGTGTGTGACATTTACAGAAGACTCAACGTAGGATGTAGGATGTTCTTTTCTCTTTCACAAAAATGTAGTTATACAGATTTTAATGTATTTTACATAAACAGATTTAACAGTGTGGATTACTTTTTGACAGACTGCTAACCAGAACTGTTAGTTCAGCAGTATTTCACAGAGAGAATTTAAGGTGGCGCTACTACACCATCTGTTGTTAATTCAGCCTTATTTCACATTCCAGTTTGTGAACTAAACTTGCAACCATCTGGCACATTTCCGCCGACATAAACTGGTTCGTGAACCAGAAAAAAATAGTTCCCAGCTGGAACCAAAGAAGAGTAGGTTCTTCAGCACAAACCGTGGCTGAAAAATAAAATAAGAAAGGAACACCCTGCGTTAGTGTGTGCTTCTGGGGCTGTTTTTGGTGCAACACTAGGGTGACCAGACGTCCTCATTTACCCCGACATGTCCTCTTTTTTAGACTTAAAAAAATGTCCGGGCGGACATTTCACAAACGTCTGGGATTTTGTTTTTCTAGAGCTTACATAGAACTTCAAGAAGCGTTTTGTCCACAAACTAGTCCCGCTCTCCTCTACTCCGTTTGGTTCGCTTGAGTGAGAAGGGGGCGTGGTGAAGTAGCCTAAAATCTTCTGATTGGACGGTCTGACTTTAGAGCTACCGTTATTGATCGATAACCTTCTCTGTAAACATTTAATTGGTCAGTCTGCACGTCAGTAGTCCTTGTTTACCTAAGGCAAAGCTCATGTACCTACCTTCATCTCGAGCAGCTATGCCGAAACGTAAATGTAAGTTCTTGGGTGAATTAAAAAAGAAATTCCCATGTTTTCTCATGTGTAGCAAATAAAGGTGTAAAGGACCTAAAAGCACACATACGTTCAGCTAAGCCTACAACGGCTGCGAGGGTTGAGAGCTCATCACCCCCCCCCCACCCATAGGGTAGATCTGGTCACCCTATGCAACATCATGTGCATTGGCCAGAGCCTCAGCTCCGTGTTGGTTAGTTCACAAGCTCAGCTGGATGGCTCAGAACTCGGTAACATTTACACACGTATTATATCACACAGAGAGAGGAGGACTGCTGAATTAGTCTTATTTCACGTGAGTGTGCGTCTTTGCCTAAAATATTGTAAAGGGAAATGGTGGGGAGACATTTTGTGGTGTTATTGTGTTTATAAAACTCCATACTGCTGCGCACAGCCACATTAAACTTAACATGCTTTAACCAGTTACACTGAATAAATAACTAATTGTAATTCTTAAAAACAACAAAATGATCTTGGTTTTCTTTGTTCTTTGGTGGTAGATCATCTAGTATTTATTTTTAAATATAATGAACAAGAAAAACACTGCCGGTGTTATATACAATGAACAAAACTTTATGCTCATATTTTTATTCCTGCATGTATTAGTCCAGCTCTACGTTTATTCTGTACAACACAATCACATAAAAAATCCATGTAAACAAAGACATTGATATGCAGCATCAAAGCTTCTCCAGATCTTCCAAAGTCAAGGCTATGTATTTTTGGTCTTTCCTGTTTTTAAAATGCCAGAAACACTTCTGTGACAATGGCTATATGGCTAACGGTGGTCTGGAAAAACTAGGCTTGCTTCGTTTCTTTGTATAGATATATACATATATCATCGCTGTCAAATCAAAAACATGTATCTCCATTTTTGTTGATTTTTATATTCCTACATAATTTGAACACAGCAGCTATCCACACTGTATAAATTTCATGATGAATGAACCAATGGAAATGCTCAAAAATGACTTAATAATAATGTATTAAAATCTTTTTTACATTGATTTCCATTGACATTTAAGGTTTTTTCCTTTCTCCTGTAAAGTTGCTATTTAGGGAGATACATGATTTTGATGGGACAGTGACGATATTTGGGATGGACAAATATTGGATACACTCTGGATAAATGGCTATAAATACTGGTTTGCTGGCTGATTCACATTGATACACTATGTAAGCTTTTCAAGGAGAAAGTGTTATACTCACCTATCATATCACCTTGGTCATGAATCATAACAGCTAAATCCTTGAAGATCTGATTCACATCCATTATATCTGACTGCAATGAGAATAAATAGCATTAACAATGAGATTTCTTATTGGAGCCACAAGTAGATAAGGCCAAAAACAAACTATTTAAATAAAAGTATTATGTTAACAGACAACGTCTGCATGAAATATAATAATCCTAGCAATTGTCCATGATTAAAGGTTAAAGTTTAGGTTAAAGATGTCACAATACAGATGAAAGGTGCAATATGCGTGGTGGAGTCAGGGAAGATTTGTAGCATGGCAAAACACACAGCATCAAGGGACACCCTTTGGGTAGCCTTGCTCCACACACCCACGAAACACATACATCTTGGATAATTGGAAAAAAAAACTATGAGGAATACATTTTAAGTCATAAGCATATATTCTTAGCTTTTCTCATAATACAAGTATTTTAAGTGTGTATAGATAATTCCATTCGGAATTCTTTCAAAATGACAAAAAGACTCAACCTGTAAACTTAAATGCTGAGTTAACAACACTGGTTTTACTTGCAGCGCTCCATCGCCCACTGCCTCACCTCTAGCTGCCTGATGTTGGTTTCCCTCTCCTTTATCAATTCCAGGTCATCTTCTGTGATGGGCTCTTCTTCAGTCAGGCTTTGACTCTGTCTCAAGTTTTCATTTCTATACACACATACACATACACACACAGAAAGTTAGCAGAGCGTGTGTGTTTATTTGTACAAGGACATCTCAAAGACATGTATCGACAAAGCAATAGTTGCAAGTTCACTTACTTTTCAAATGTCACAAGCTGCTCATCTTGACTGCCATCATCAACCTGCAACAAGAAATGCATCCAGAAAATGACAATTATTGCATTAAAGTTTATGTATTAAGTCATGTACAAGGCCATTAGTTTTCAATTATATCTGATGAATATAATATAATGAAAATAACTTTTCATTTCCATTTCCATGTGGTTATGAACTAATTAGTAAACAATTTATAAACTATTTACAGATCCTTTATAAAGTTAGTGTTGATTCAGAATGTAAGCCATTTTGTTTGCTATATCATATACAGCACAATATTTATAACTGAATGCATCCAATATTAATATACCAGAAGGCGGTTGCCTGCACGAGCCCTGGCCACTGACTCTCTCTCTCTCTCTGCTGCTCGACGCTGGACCACCTGGAAGTTGTTGAGGGCTGCTGAGAAGTCATTCATCAGTCTGTCCTTTTGAATCCTCTGCTGCCTCTGTGTAGAGAACCTACATGTGTTTAACAGCCCTTGGCTCAGTTATAACCTGCCCCTGGGCTAATGAGGGAAATGAGCTCACCTGCTCTGATGGAGATTGAGGTGGAGGTAGAGAGCCCAGTTCTTTCAAGTGCTTGTTGGTCTCTTTGGCTAACTGGTTTGTGTAATGCTGCATCTGCTGACTGAGCACAACAGGCACAGACACAAAACTGTAATAAGTGCAAAATGCAACACTGTAATGGTAATAAGTAAATATACGTTTCTTCAGTTCTACAAATCTTTGGTATAATGTTTGTCAGAGGCAGGTAGAGAAGACCATGAGTCCAAAATAATGCCCCAAAAGCCAGATTGGAATACTCATTTTAGAAGTTGCCATATCCTAAGTTGATGAATCGTTCAGTAACTCAAACACAGTGTCACTTCAGATCATATTCTAGAACTCAAGTATGTATATGGAATATAGATTAAAAAATTAGCGCAGTGATTTTATTCTAAGTAGATGTATCTCATGGGGAAATTAGACCCATTGTCCCTGTTTCATTCTTTATTGGAAATAATATCTAGGACATGCTTTCGCCAAATTATCTTGTGCAGGCTGTATATTTCCATTGGGACAGGCTGAGAATTCCAACTGGCTTTAGATAAACTGGATGATGGATGAATGTGCTGGCAGAGAAGACAGGTTTGACTCACAGTCTGTCCTGAAGTTCAGGTGTGTCTGGTTTGCTGCCAAGCTGGAACAGCATGGTTTTGATTTGGCCCGCTGAACACAGACAAGGGAAAAATACCAATTTTTAGAGAACATGGTCATCAAAAAACTGTCTGTCACTAAAAAAAATATTTAAATATCCTGGAAGCCAGGAAAGAACACAAGCACATATTAACCAGACAATATTGTATAATATGTATAATTAAATTCATCATCTGGTCAATTACAGTTATATAAAATGCAATTAAGTTGCCGAAACAAGATCAGTAGAAAAAACTGAATGTTAATAAAAGTTGTGACAATAACTGTTTAAAAGTCTGCATTTTTACAATATCAGACCCATTGTTTTTGCTCTACTAAACATGCTAAATATATATATATATATATATATATATATGTGATCCTGATTAAATTAAAATGCAGGAGAAAACTTAATTTCACAGGGTTTTCTTGAAAAATCAATAACATTAATTCTTTGACTGGAATTCTCTTGCAGTGAGGAATGGGATAAAATTCTTGAATGATACAAATAACTTTATGAGGCTAGTTTACCAGAGAAGGATTAAGTCTAGTCATTGACTACACTTTCCTTTCAACAACAAATTTCCTTTCAAATCCTGTGCAGTCTAGACTTAATCCTTGTCTTGGATACTGGCCCGTGAAATTTCTGCCCTTAAAGGCATTCAGCAAATTACTGGAATGTCTAAATAAGCATAACTCTGAAAAGCTCACTTACTGTTCTGGGTAATTTTCTGAATGTTGGAGCTGCATGTTTGAATAAGGTTGCTGAAATCTCGTGGCTGGGAGCGGTAAGACATGGTGACTCCTAGAGCAGCCCTGTACAACAACAGCAGCATTGAAATGACATATGAAGGTTTTTTAATTCATTCACTGAGATTGTATGATACGACAAAATAATTTTGACAGCTTTAATGCGGAGTGTCACAGCAGCAAAACAGGTATTTGTGGAATTTACACTGCTAAAGGGTCCTGGGGTAGTGGGGTTGAGGGTAGGCTCTTGACCCACCTCGAACTTGACCTGGGTAAAGGGGCTACAGATAATAAGTTAATAATATTTAATGTAAAATAATGAGTTGCGAACAAGCAAATCAACCTTAATGGTGGTGACTGGAACCAGAGTTCACAATGTCTACATTAAAAATATTCCCATTTTTATTTACTATCAGAAAATATAGATTTATTAGTGATAAAATAAACTACAGTTAAAATCCCAAGGTACAGTTAAAATGGCTGTGAAGCCTGTAAGATTCTCTGGAATGTAGCATTAAAATATAATTTAAAAAATAATAATAATTAAATAAATAAATAAAATAATATTAAGATTTAATTAGACAAGAATTGTGAATAATCTATGGAATCTAAGTATCTACGGACGTTTCCCCTTTAAAAAATGCTGGAAATTATTTGGGCCTTTCGCAGTATGCTGCTAACCTTAAGTATATCACATATATTCTATTACAGTGCTGCACATGCGCCTGCGCGGCTGCTCTATTTACTAGGCCTGTGGATGATAACCTAGATTCAGCGCTTTGACGCAATTACAGCTAACGTTAAGAAAAGCTACGGTCTGCTAAAGTAGAAATATGTCATGGGGCACTACGAGGGCTGTTCTCTTCTAAATGATAAAAGTGTAAAGGTTTTAAAATTGCTGTTCTATCAAGGCTGGGTTAAACCGCCTAAGCTGCGCCCGTTTAGCCTCCACCGAGCTCATGTGCCGAGTACAAAGATGTTTACATGTAATTTATAACTTAACGCCAGCTCACAACACTTTCTCGACGCTCGTGACCAACAAAACAACGCACACCGAGACACAAATGTAAATTCACGGGTTTACAATCGAGTATATGTGAATAAATGTCTTACTCTGTGCTGGGGTGATGGAGCCGTGTTGCTGTCCGCCGCTGAAACTCCGCCCTCTCGCTGATGCTCACATTAAACACTGCGTGCTCCACAAATAGGAAAAATTACAGCAGCAGATCACTATTTCAGAAACAGCCTGTTTTCTAAAGATTTTTCACAGTGTTTTATCCTAAATTTCTTCCGGACAAGTTTCCAAAAACAGAAACGTTCTACGTGTGAATTTAGCTCGGATAAATGTGTCCACTATGAGCTGAAAAGTGCCTGGTCATCCCTGAGCCCACTAGCCTACTTCAGCTTTGTGTAGTCGGTGTAGAAGGCATCGTGCCTGTCCCATGACTTTCACAGGACTTCAGTGAGAGCTGTCAAACTATGTTTGACTCACATGACCCCCTCTACAGGGCAAATGGAATGCAGTAGGCTACATCTCTGAAACCACACAGGATAGTGTAAAAACATAAGCAAGAAATGCACTCAGTACTATGGGAATGAGTTTTTAAAAAACACAAATTTTAAAGCCAAAGTTATTAACTCAATTAATAGGTCCATGTGTTGATTTTTATATGTATGAGTAAAATAAGAAGATAATGACATCTTGAGCATATTTGCTTTGAAACTGCAGTTATACACAAGTTATGCCCCAGACGAGTGGCACGAGCGTAATTGGAGATACAAGGTAAGGACTAATTGTATATTTATATGTGTATATTGAAGAAGGCCTACAAAGATAAGTTTATTTATTGACCATTAGTAAAATTTTAAGTTTGGTGTGTTCTCCCCATGCCCATGTGCTCCGGTTTCTACGCAAGGGTCCAAAAAACACACGTTGGATTGGTTATTCGAAAGTATTTATAGGAGAGAGTGTGTTTGAATATGTGAGTGTGTGTCACTCTGAGAAGGACTGGTGCCTCCTCCTGGGTGTGTTCCCTCCTTGCGTCCAGTGATTCTGGGTAGGCTCCGGACTCACCATGGCCCTGAACTTGATAAGCGGTTACAACAAATAATTAATGGATGAATGTTTATAATGATGGTTCACCTTCCACTCCATACAGTGTACTATGGAGAATTCATTCATTCATTCATTGTCTATAACCGCCTATCCAGTCCAGTGTCACGGTAGGTCCAGAGCCTACCCGGAGTCACTGGGCGCAAGGCGGGAACACACCAGGCCTTCACAGGGCGACACACACTTGGACACATATGGACACTTTTGAGTTGCTAATCCAATTTGTTTCCAGCTTGAACCAAAGAACAATAGGTTCTTCAGCGCAAACCGTGGCTTCGTCCGTGGGCAAACACACGTATTATATCTCACAGAGAGAGGAGGACTGCTGAATTTGTCTTATTTTGCTGGAGTGTGTGTCTTTGCCTGAAACAAACAGCCACATTAAACTTCACGTGTTTCAGTTTAACCAGATAAACTGAATAAAGAAGTAATTGCAATTCTTAAATTCAAAAAAATATTTTCTTTGTTCTTTGGTGGTAGATCATCTAGTATTTATTTTTAAATAAAATTAACAAGAAACTGACCCTGGTGTTATAGCACGATATTATGAACCAAACATTGTGCTCCTTTTTTCTCCTCATTTCTGCCCTCCATATTTTCTGTACAACCCAATCACATAATAAAATACACATGTAAACAAAGATTCATATGAAGCACCAAAGTTTCTCCAGACCTCCCAATGACAAGGGTAGGTATTTTGAGCTTTCCTGTTTTTGAAATACAAGAAACAACTCTGTGACAATGGCTTAATGGCTAACGGCTTAACGGCTAAACTAGACTTGCCTAGTTTCTCTTTGTTCTTGTTTCTCAATTATTTAATTTTTAATTATTTCAAATCATATCAAAATTAACTTCATAACTACTGCTTTTCAACATGTCTCACCTGTATAACAACAAAAGAGGATTTCTGCAGAGTTTGAAAATAACTTCAATATCAATATTGACACTTTGAAACACACACACACACACACACACACACACAAACACACACACACACACACACACACACACACACAAACACACACACACACACACACACACACACACACTGGTCTAGTACAATATCCACCCCAAAAGGTCAGCTTGGTTCTGTTGCATGATTCTGACACTAAATCAGTCTAATGACAGACTTTGTGGTTCAACAATGACAGGAATGCTATAAACCTTAGATCACTGGTGCACTGTTACTTCTGAAATTTACAAAGGGTACTTCAAATTCTCATGTCACTGTAAGTCATTTTTTTCATTTCTGTCTGAAGTATCTAAACTATGTGTAAAATGCATCTTAATGCTTGCAGCTGGAAGATGGAGGGGAGGAACACAAGATAGAAGAGAAGTTAGTCTGTGCATTTATGCAGTGATAATAAATTATGTTACTTTATGTTACTGAGTTCTTTAATTAAACCTCAAGATACATGATGCTAAAAGGCAGAAAATACCTAATTGCAGATGTATCTGTACAGGCTGTAGCCAATATAGGTTGAGTAGTAGTTAGGGTCAGAGTTTTGCTGATAGTTCAAATTTAGAGCGTATACAAACCCGATTCCAAAAATGTTGGGACACTAAACAAATTTTGAATAAAAACTGAATGCAATGATGTGGAGATGGCAAATGTCAATATTTTATTTGTAATAGAACATAGATGACAGATCAAAAGTTTAATCTGAGTAAATGTAACATTTTAAAGGAAAAATATGTTGATTCAAAATTTCACAGTGTTAACAAATCCCAAAAAAGTTGGGACAAGTAGCAATAAGTGGCTGGAAAAAGGAAATTGAGCATATAACGAACAGCTGGAAGACCAATTAACACTAATTAGGTCAATTGACAACATAAAAAGAGCTTCTCAGAGCGTCAGTGTCTCTCTGAAGCCAAGATGGTAAGAGGATCACCAATTCCACCATTGTTGCGCAGAAAGATAGTGCAGCAATACCAGAATGGTGTTACCCAGTGTAAAATAGCAATGACTTTTAAGTTATCATCATCAACCGTGCATAACATCATCAAAAGATTCAGAGAATCTGGAACAATAGCTGTGCGTAAGGGTCAAGGCCGTAAAATTCTACTAGATGCTCGTGATCTCCGGGCCCTTAAACGTCACTGCACCTCAAACAGGAAAGCCACTGTCAAGGAAATAACAGAATGGGCTCAGGAATACTTCCAGAAAGCATTGTCAGTGAACACAATACACCGTGCCATCCTCTGTTGCCAGCTGAAACTCTACAGTGCAAAGAGGAAGCCATTTCTAAGCAAGCTCCACAAGCTCAGACGTTTGCACGGGGCCAGGGGTCTTTTAAAATGGAGTGTGGCAAAATGGAAAACTGTTCTGTGGTCAGATGAGTCACGATTTGAAGTTCTTTATGGAACACTGGGACGCCATGTCATCCGGACCAGAGAGGACAAGGATAACCCAAGTTGTTATCAACGCTCCGTTCAGAAGCCTGCATCACTGATGGTATGGGGTTGAATGAGTGCTTGTGGCGTGGGCAGCTTGCATGTCTGGAAAGGCACCATTAATGCAGAGAACTATGTTCAGGTTCTAGAACAACATATGCTCCCATCTAGATGTCATCTCTTTCAGGGAAGACCCTGCATTTTTCAACAAGATAATGCCATACCACATTCTGCAGCAATCACAACATCATGGCTACGTAAGAGAAGGATCCGGGGACTGAAATGTCTGAGTGTTGTAAGAAGAGGGGGGAATGCCACACAGTGGTAAAAATGGCCTTGTCCCAAATTTTTGAGATTTGTTGACACCATGAAATTTTGAATTTTATTTTATTTTTCCCTTAAAATGATACATTCTCTCAGTTTGAACTTTTGATCTGTGATTTGTGTTCTATTCTGAATAAAATATTAGATGTTGGCACCTCCACATTTCATTCAGTTTTTATTCACAATTTATTTAGTGTCCCAACTTTTTTGGAATCCGGTTTGTAAGTAGATTTGATTATTCCTGTTGTCAAATGATCACTGTTGGTTATGCAACAGTAAATAAGGTGTGACAGTAACAAATGCACTTAACCCTCTGTTACTCTCAGTAAACTAATCAACTGTCTGAACTTGTAAATCAGTGCACTGACCTGTAACAAGGCTAGAAAAACAACATAAAATTTAATATAGGTATTACACTCTGCATTTATCTCCAATCAATTTAAATGCAAATGCATTCTAATTGTCCTTAATTACAGTTGCAGGATAAAGCAACTGCGAGACCTTTAAGTAAATCAATTAAAATCTAGGCGGCACGGTGGCGCAGCAGGTAGTGTCGCAGTCACACAGCTCCAGGGGCCTGGAGGTTGTGGGTTCGATTCCCGCTCCGGGTGACTGTCTGTGAGGAGTTAGTGTGTTCTCCCCGTGTCCGCGTGGGTTTCCTCCGGGTGCTCCGGTTTCCTCCCACAGTCCAAAAACACACGTTGCAGGTGGATTGGCGACTCGAAAGTGTCCGTCCGTGAGTGTGTGTGTCTGTGTTGCCCTGTGAAGGACTGGCGCCCCCTCCAGGGTGTATTCCCGCCTTGCGCCCGATGATTCCAGGTAGGCTCTGGACCCCCCGCGACCCTAAATTGGATAAGCGGTTACAGATAATGGATGGATGGATGGATTAAAATCTAAAGCATATAAAACCTAAACATTGCTATTCACCATTTAATATGCAAAGAGACAAAAACAAGCATGATGTCAATGTGTACCTCTTATCACCTTGCTTCCCATAAGTTGCCCTATTTTGTTTTAATCTTTTGGGCTGAGAAGGCAAAATAACAACAATTTACACACTAGAGAAAATTAGATTCCATGACAAGCCATCAATATTACTACTGATAACAGAGGTCCCATGGGTCAATTGATGGGTGACATTTCAGGTCAGATGAAGCATATTATACAAAACATAAATACTGAATAATAACATCATAAAAATGTGTTCTGGATAGAAGCAGGTAAAATACTGGTGTAGTCCCAGGGACAAGTTTGCCTTTGACTTTTCTGAGGAATCTATCTGCAGTAGCTTCATCTGCCAGCTCCACAAAGCAATATCCAGCAGCCAACCTGCAATGCAGTTACCAGAATATACACAGCTACATTCAGTGTAGACAGCCATTCTGTCACAGGAAACAAGGCACATTAAAGGCTGGACAAGGAACCTGTTATGTTATATAACAAAGCTCTGCCTCTCAAGAGTCATTAAAGTGTATAGGTTGTAAACATACAAGTTAAATTCTTTGCAAATAATTCTTACTCTTACCACCAGCTGTCCCAATGTGGTAAAAGCACAGGACCCAAGATTTGATTAATCTAAAATCTAATTAATCTAATTTGATTAGAATAATCTAAAAAACGCAGGAATGTTTAGAATACTGGTTAATGAATTTTCTAATAATTTCTCTGCAGCTAGCTGACACTCATCGTAGAAAGTGAAGAGGACACTCATGGGGCCTGAACTGAAAAACATTGCTTTGGTGTACAGTTTTAAACTAGGAAAACAGACCCGCAGAGACTGCACTTGAACATGGTCCAGAAATTTATGGAACACTCGCCTGCTGTATTTAAACATCTGACTTAACTTTTAAAAAAACTGTTATATTTAGCATGTTGTCCTTAATGAAATGTTACAGATATAGACATAATCTCAAAAGGCTCCTCGTGCCTTATATAGTTCACTACATGGGTTGTGTAATATTGACTTCAAGACCCAATTAATGCACTGTATGTCATGTGGAGTTGTAGTTATGTTGCTGAATCCCAGGTTGCAATTTGTTAGCCTCGGGAATTGGGGCTTCCTGCTGAAATCCCATGGAGGCATCTGCATATGCCAGAGTGCCTTATCTTCATGTACACCAACTGACAGATGAAAACTGCTCATTGTTCACCTGCTTCATGCTATCATTTTTTTTTTAACACACAGATAACATAATAGCTACTGTACACTAATGTTAATTCAATAATACTGTAATTAATGCTCTCTGTAATTGTTACTTGGCTCCAGTGTCAACAGGAGGGCAGGTTGCTTTTTTAAGTCTCGTTTCCACTCTAGGTTTCTTTCAGATTTGAGGAAGTTCATTCATTCATTTATTCATTGTCTGAAACAATGCATTATTCAGTTCAGGGTTGCGGTGCGTCCGAAGCCTACCCAGAATCACTGCTCACAAGGCCGGAACACACCCTGTAGGGCGACACACACTCACACCTTTTAGACACTTTTGAGTTGCCAATCCACCTATCAATATGTGATTTTGGACAACCGGAGCACCTGGAGGAAACCCACACGGACAGGAGGAGAACACACCTAACTGATGCGGGTGTAGAACCCACAACCCCAGGACCCTGGAGCTGTGTGAGAGCAACACAACTTGTTGCACCACCGTGCCGCCCCCTGAAGGAGCCATTGTCACATTGGCTTGATCACTTTGGTCTAGGAACTGGAAGTCTGTAAATCAGCTTTTAGTTAACAGCAGTTGTAAAAAGTACTCTTAAAAATGTATTTAAAATTTGATAGTTGAATTAGCCATATTCTCTATTGTTTGAGTCAGTATTTGAATTTCCTTATAGTGCACTAAGGGACGCCCTGTGAAAGACTGGCGCCCCCCTCCAGGGTGTGTTCTTGCCTTGTGCCCAATGATTCTTGGTAGGCTCCAGACCCCCGAGACCCTGAACTGAATAAGCAGTTTCAGACAATGAATGAATGAATGAATGCACTAAGGGAGCTTGAGGTGTAGAGAAAGAGCTAACACACTACAGCCTTCACTTAGCTCAAAAGTGGAGCCTGGCCAATATTACCACAGAGAGGAGGCATTCATACATCTCTTCTCTTTAAGATTTATCTATGTTTCTTACAAAAAAAATTGTGCAATACTCCCAACAACTAACTGCAGGCCAATCTGTAAATGGCTACTTGTAGTAGAATAGCTGTGTGTGCTATTTTAACAGCTCGGCAGTCACTTGAAATATACTATTTCTGATTACTACAACTCCTTGACAAAGGAAGCCAGACTTGTATAACATTATTGTATTATCATTGACACTCACGGAACTTAAATTTCCCGTCCACGTCTTCAGACCGCTTACGACGGAGAGTAGCGCCATCTACTGGACCACACCGACAACGCCAGCGCGGCCCTCTCAGAGCAGAGCGGGGGAACAAATGAAGCTGAATAAACAGCGTCAACAGGTTGGTTTTGAATTTTAACTTTGATTAACTACTAGATACAGATGGTCTGGTTAAAACAACAGATATTTTATTATGAATTATATAATTCAATCAGGAAATGTATTTCCAACAGTAACCCAATTAATGAGTGTACATGTATAATTCAACCCCCTGAATCCCCTTATCTGTTTTTGTAAATATTTTAAACTTGTGTGGTATTTTATTCGTGTGTGTTCTTGACTGAATGCCTGTGACATTTGTGACATCTGTGTTCTGATTATAAAATAATATGAATTAACGTAGAAGACAAGTAGATATAAATTATTTCTATAGGAATACGTTTAAAAACAGACTGTAAGGAATAAGCTGTATGGATGTATACGATGTATATATATATATATATATATATATTATTATTATTTTTTCAGACAGAAACATTATATGGATCTTCAAAAAAGAAAAATGTCTAAGACATAAAATAAAGAAAAGGTATGTTGCGATATTTAATAGGTTTGTCGTTCAGCAGTGGACAAAACACCACAATGAGGTCAGCAGATGGCGCTAACTGTACTTTTCATTTAACACAGAACCCCCCCCCCCCCCCCCCCCGCCCCCGCCCACATTCTCAGAGTCCTTCCCGCCCTTTCACCCGCTGTTATCCATTTGTCTTCGGGTCCTGAGCAGATTCGCAGATCGTCTCTGTAGTGCTTTGGTTAGTAAATAAACGAGTGGCGGGAAGGGTTTTAATCCCGAGACTTAAATAACTAATAGAGGTAAGATATAGTGAAGCATACAACAAAGTCACATTCTTTGTTTTCCATTTACAGCCGTGTACTGAGCAGTGACCAGTGCCGCTCCCGGTGATAAGGGAAGTTCAGCCTGCAGTAGCCAGTGTCTGTGATCGTTTGTTTTAGCTGTAGCTCCTACAGTTCCCCGAGGTAATGTGTACGGTATCAGCTTCTCCTTTCTGCAGGCAGCTGGATGTGGAGTGAAGGCCCACAGTGAAAGGGGTTAATTGCTGCCGCCTACTCGCCTGATTTGAGCTACTTCACGCCTGTCGAGCCCCATCGCATCAAGCAGGCCACAGTCCAGCAGGAGTCACTCAGTGTCATTAACAGGCAACGAGCAAACACACGAGAGGAACAAAACACTGCCACAAGCAAGTCCAATAAGATTATAACTGACTTCATGGATATTAGAATGTAGCCCTGTGCTTATGCACTGAAAAACAAGAAATGGGCAAAATACAAAGCCCCTCAGTCTGACAGTAATCACAGCAGAGTTTGGTGCCTCTTCTGCAGCAGGGGTCAGTGTTGCTTTCTTTTTAAAGACCAAAGCAGTACTTTTTTTCAACATCAAACTGCATTTCATGCACGCTCACCAAATGATCCTGGCATGAAGAAATTAGAGATCAAAATTTACTTCAGGGTCAATGAATGAATGAATGAATACCACCCCAGCAGGCTTAGTAACCGTGGGTATTCTCATCGTATTCACAACGCATTTCCATTCTTCCTGTGTTACACATTTCTTTGGTATTGTATGGGAAAAAGATTGATATTTAAACTCTGCACACTAGATTTTTCCCAAACCAAGGTCATTCAACTGCAGAGTTAAGCCTTAATATGAGAGTGTATATGTAGGCATGCTATATTAACCATACAGAAACCGCAATCCGTCTTTTATACCTCCCCAATCTCCATGTATAATTTAATAATAATTTGGCAGTTGATGGCTCAGATGTGTCTTGGTCAGTTGCAGTGTTTAGGCATGAAGAGAGTTAAGAAAATACCCAGATCTGATACTAAATATGAAATTTTGCTTCGTGCTGTTGTCTCCCTGTTTGAAAACCAATAAGAGGGCTGTTCCAGTGAGATGAGTAATAGCAAACAAACAGGCAGCTCAAAGGAGAGTGCTGTAGTGAATGAAAGATGAATACATAGAGAAGACCTGTTGAACACACCAAGGACACTCCAGGTTATAGGCATTGTGTCTAGGTCATTATGGTTCATTTTGTAACAACACACTGACCTGGCAAATACCTATCTATCTGTTTATCTTGATCACAAACTGGCCTCATCAATATCAAAAGTAATTCTATGGAAGACTTCACAGTAGATGTTGGAATATTGCTTTTGGATTGTTTGGATTTGATAGTATTTATCCACAAAAGCATTCCTGAGGTTAGGGTCTGATATAGCATAATTTATTTGGAATTGTAAATGCAACTAATCCCAGACTTGAATGAGTGCCATCACTCTACAGAACACAGTTCCTATGCTTTGTAGTAAGGAACTTTAAGTAGACCTTAAACTCATGTGCTGCTTTTCCAGAGTGTTATATTCTACTGGCTTTTTGTGACACCTGTCAGAAATGGGTGCAATGTAATAATAACATAATAAATACTTTGGGGCCTATTGCTTATTTAATTCTCTGTTTATTTCTCCAGTTACATACATACATATATATATAATTATGTAATAGTTATAGACTCCACCGTAGGTCCTCCACTGCGCTGAAACTTATTAAAAGTCCTATTTGAAGAAAAGCATGAGTTTTTATGACTGGTGTCCCCTCTGATACACTACAGTTCCTTTTAAGTCATCATGCACATGCTTAAAATTAAATGTGATCTAATTGTTGCGAGAGCAGCAAGGACCTCAGTGCTTTTCCCTCTGATGCACTCTGCAAGGCCCGACAGCCCTCTGCTAGCTAGCCAGATTTACGTCACACACTCTCTCTCTCTTTCACTCCCTCTCTCTCTCTCTCTCTCTCTCTCTCTCTCTCCCTCTCTCTCTCTCTCTCTCTCTCTCTCTTTCTCTTTCTCTCAAGGTGAGAGAGAGCTAGAGAGTGAGAGAGAGAGAGAGGAAGAATGTGCTTTGCAGGGAGGGGATTTGGAGGAACGAGGGGTTTCTTCTGCATGTTGTCTTACAAGCTGCTATGGCATGGTGTAGAAAGAGGCATTTTTTCGACCAATGTATTAATCCTTTTAGGCAATGTTCCCTATTCAGAAATGCAAATTGAATCAATCTGAGGCTGACTTTTAAGACTTTTCAAGTGGGATTTAATTAGAAGCCAGAGCCTGCAGTTTTTAATGAGAGAGGGGGTGGAGAGAGAACAGAGATGGGGGGTGAAGGGGGGTGGGCATGGTTTTGATCTGGGGTCCTGCTGGAGAGGCACACCACACAAACACACACACACACACACACACACACACACACACACATTAGACTTCCTTGTATAACTGTGCTTGTGAAGTCACTGACCTAAATGTTAATGTAACTAATTCTGCATCTAGATCCAATCCTAACCCTAGCATAACCCCCAGACTAAACCAAAGTGGTACCCAGACCTTACCTCTGACTTTAAACTTAACATTTACTGCCATTTTGCTGAACGCCTGATTACTAACCAAGACAGCAGTAGCAGTAAATAGTTTGGCGCATACAGATAACGTGTAGAAATCCAACATGCATGAACTCTGGAGTATCATAGAGTAGGTGGCCTGTCTTTCTCATTGGAAACATAAACTACTGTATAACGGCATACAGAGCAGTGCATGAAAGAAAAGTACACGAAGGCTTGTTAAGAGCTGGACTGCAATAAAAATAAATATAAGATGGTGCAGATCTTTTATGAAGTAATACAGTGACCACTATCTCTCTCTGGATGTCAAAGTTGAGTGTGTATATATATGTGTGTGTGTCTGTGTGTGTGTGTCTGTGTGTGTGTGAGAGAGAGAGAGAGAGAGAGACAGCCCTGTGTGTGATAGAGTGTGTGAGGTCCAGTCTATCACTGTTATTAATAACACTGCTGGACCCTGCAGCCTCGCTCCAATAAATAAACCCAGCATGCCCTCCAACAGCCGCCATATTCCTCCTGCCCCACACTCCTCCATCTATCAGCCAACCACTTCACCCTGCACTTGATAAAGCTGCTGAAATATAGAGCCAGAGAGAAAGAGAGAAAAGAGTGGGAAAGACAGGCAGACAAAAAGGAAAGAGTGAGAAAGAGAGGCAGACAGAAAGAGAGACAAAGAGAGAGGAGGGGGAGAGAGAGAAAGAGAAGACAGAGTGAGACAGGAGGACTGCATGCCTCCCCAGTTTTGAGCACTTTCTGTGTTTTTAATAGCAAAGTTGCCACCCAGATAGGGGGCTTTAAAAGTAAGGACATAATGTTGCGTGACTCTTCACAGGCTTAGTTCTGCCTATAAATTTCTAAACCATCTGAACCTTACATGCAGGACATTTCAATTCTTTAGTGTCCAGCCAGAAAATGCAATGCCTTAATTGGTAACAAACACAAAAGGTGAAATAAATGACAGTGAAGTGACAAAACAAAGCTCTGTATATCACATTTGTTTCTAATTGTTATCCACAACACAGCATTGCTAAGCTTTAGAGTGTACTGAAAGCTACAGAACGCCTCTGAATATTGGCAGCACAGAGTCATCATTTCCTTAAACCGATGAGTGCAGCATCACATTGTTGAGTTAAAATTATGTGGGTATGTATAACATGTAAAAATGCTCCAGAATAACGTGGAATAAATAAATTGTTGCATTAATTTAATCTGAATGTAAAGACTAATGTTCCTTATGGTAAAACCTTTTTTGAAAAACAGCGATGATATTGTCTTAGTTATCTAAAGATTATCCTTTAATTATTATTAATTATTATAAATATTTAGCTCAAAAAGAGACTTTTCCATTTCTTGCCTGTTAGATTGTTTGATTTACTTAGTCATATTTGAACATGGCAATTTATAATTTGCAATTTAATGGAGCACAAGACCAGACTTGCTGACAATAGATTACATATGGCTCTGTTAATCACAGCAGATGTGTGAAAGAATGTGATTTTAGGCTTTTTTCAGGAGGCACAGTATATCCACCAACTGTAAATATCTCTCTGTCAAAAGAGCTTCATTTTGAACAATCAATATGAGCATTTAACGACATCTGAATAATGATGTGGCATTTTGCTTTATAAGAAAACTACTGCAGTCATTTTTCAGTCAAATGCAATTACCAAGGCCCCACATGACTGGGAGCATTAATAGGGTAGTGAGAGGGATGACTACCTTTAAGAGAGACACTCAGATTCAGCTCTATTGATCAGGATGGGCCAGCCAATCAGGACAGAAAGACAAATGGACATGGAGGAAGTCACACAGACAGAGAGAATCAGAAAGACAGAGACAGAACGGCAAACACACAAAAACGGCCAAAGATATAGGAGAGTAAAAGGCGAACAGACAAGCAGAATGTCCAAAAAAAAACAAAGACATAATATGGAAGAGACAAAAGGAAATATGGGAAGACAATGCTAAAGACACAAGGACAGAAAAAGAGAGAAGAAAGACAGGCAGAACAGCTGGAGAGCCAGAGAGAAAGAAAGATAAGTTAACAATGGCACTACAAAAAAGAGACGTGCTAATCACAAAGGTGTGTTTGCAGGTGCTTTTGCAAAGTTGGAAAATCCTCATTCAACCTATTGAACAAAACTGGAGAAGTTGAGAATGACTAATTTTAGGTTGATTATACAATACATCTGTTCGTGATCAATGTGTGTTTTCACACACTTGCCAAATAAATATGAATCATAACATACAATACACTCTTAACCTAGGTCTTATGTCATTGTGCAGTAAATCTTTGAACAGCTGCCCAAGAGTTGCTTCGAAATACTGCAACTGCATGGACCAGTTAATTGCCCAGGGTCCTTGAACAGGAGCCTCATTACCTATTGTCTTATTAGTGGGGATGCATTGTAATTTTGGCTAAAAATTGCCCTTCAGTTTTCCCCTAAAAGAGGAAGAATAAGGAACAAAAGTTAGGTTTACAACAAAGTGACAAAGTGCAACACTTTATAACTTTAATTGGAATAAAAACGAGAAATAAAATAATAAAAACTGTACTTTACGAGAGATTTGTAATCATTCCTAATGCAGATTATTTAATACAACTTGATATAATGTCCCACTGTCACACAGAATAAAGTAAAACAACAGAAGATGAAAGGAGATGCCCTGTTAGCACACAACTGTCATCTGACAAGTTTTTATATCACAAAAATATCTGCTGTGCCCAGAAACAAAGTATTACTGAAACATAAAGGAAGTCACAGCCTTGGTTCGTCATGTTCTCTGGTGAAGGATACTAGACTTTAGTACATTTATATAATAATCTTTTTATACTTGTCATTTTATTAAAGAGCCTCTCCACTGATAGTTGTCCATGTCCATGTTGTTTTTTTAATACGCTTAATAGAAGATGGATAATTAGCAAACCAACCAGTCGAGGCCACGGCTGATCATTACTGCTTTGAAACTGCAGTGTCTCAGTGACAGTATCAGAAACAAGGATCCATACAGCCAGGGTTGATAGGTCACTAAGTAGTTTATCCTGTCAAGTTGTGGGCTGGAGCTTTCTTGGTAAGCTCAGGCAGCAGGTGAGCTGTGGATGCGAAGACTAATTGCGACTGTACTGAACAAAGCCAAAGTGTAGAGGAGTTGCATGTCACTATTTATTTTTTTGTGGTTTTGGCCATTTTCATTTAGTTGCATGTCTGCAGACTACAATAAGGTATTAGTGAAGGAATGTAGTAATGAGAAAGTGTGTATTCAGTAAAATGGAGACACACACACACACACACAGTGTTGTACACGAGAAAGGACAAGATAACTGAGTTGATGACCCATGCTGACCCACACTGATGTGCATTCTGTGCGGATATTAGCGCATGCATATATGTCTCTGTGCCTTTGTGGGTGTTTGTGTGTGTGTTGGTGCGGGTGTGTGTGTGTGTGGTTGTGGTTGGGGGTGGGGGGGGTGGTGTACCCTCTCTAGTGAGCCTCCTTAACATCAAACAGCTGGAAGTAATAAAATATTTAGGATGCACTGGTAGTCTGTGAATATTAATACTGCTTTTTTCTTTCTCTCTCTCTCTCTCTCTCTCTCTCTCTCTCTCTCTCTCTCTGATTCTCTCACACTTTCTCTCCGGTTACTTGACCTCCCCTCTCCCCATGCCCTTGTTCATGAAGAGGACATTACAGACTGCTAATAAGGGCCAAAACCCGGCGGGCTTTTTTCACCCCAAGCGGGAGACGTGGTAAAGGAAGCTGGAGAAGACCCGAAGTAGCCAGCGGTTCTGCTCCTAACCATGTCTTAGGACACGTCATGCTCCGACGACACCGTGCGAGCGCACGCGCGCATGCACGCACAAGTACGTGTCCCATCATCCCTGTCACCTGTGCAGACAGCATGGGGGCAAATAGGAAGCTACTTGTGATTCAAAGGGAAGGCAGGAAGAAAAAGAGCGAGAAAGGGAGAGGGAGAGTGAGAGAGAGAGAGACAGCGTGGCAGAACGAGAGGAGCCATTCAGTTTGTGAAATAAACATAACACGGGGGAGAAAACAGGCTGATGATTTATTAATCCTCCCCACTGCCTTTGATAATTCATTCCAGGAGACAGGATCCAATCTGAGCTAAGCAAAAAGCACCCCCTAACCATCATGAAATAATAGGTAGAGCTGTCAGGTGCCAACTCCGATGCCTCCCTGGCTCGGCTAAAGAAAGGCGAGCTCCTGTGCGGCTTCAGCTGTGGCGAACCTGGCTAATTCATCATTTTGTTCAGACCTTTGAACAGCAGTTATTACAAGTGGAGCTCAGACAGCGTATCATTAAAGAGAGTGCAGATGTTTATCTTCAAAGGAACGTCTCCTTGTGAAAAAAAAGAGAAACTGGCGACGAGGAGATGATATTAGTGAAGCCGTTAGATTTGTCATGCATCGATTAAAATGATGGGAGTTAGGAAGGTTTTTTTTTCTTATTTCACCTCTTTTTTTATATTCCAGAGATGGGATCGTGATCCCGAGATTTTTTTTTTTCCCATGTAATGGTTTGTCACCATCAATAATATCTAGCTGCACTGGTGCATCCACTAACCCGACTGATATGCGCCTAATGTTTTAGCACACGGCTCTTCATCGTGCCATAAATGTATGCAGCATACATATGAATTGCAGCCTTATTTGATGATTAATTGCTCACAGAACTGATGCTGCTATCTGTATCCAATCAGCTGTGCTGACTCGCCCTCTGAGAGCCAAAGCTGCAATGCTTATGTAAGTCTAAATGTGGGATTGAAAGACAGATTGACAGGGAGAGGTGGAGGGAGAAAGGGGGGTGGGGTGGTGGAGGGTGAGGGATGGCGGGAGAAGGACAGGAGACAGTGAGAGGATTTATGAGCGGGTTGACGCTTCACTCTGCTCCGACTCGTTGCGGTCCACGCCTCTGTAATCCACCATTCTCCTCCGGCTCCCGTGTGTCTGAGAGAGAGAGAGAGAGAGAAAGAGAGGCCCTGGCCTCCGCTCCTGTCCTTCTCAACTCCTCTCGTCTTCTCTACCCTCCTCTCCAGCTCTCCCTCCCTCTCTCCTGCAGCTTGACATCCCCTCAGAAATCCACTGTGCAATTAGATGTCTCGCAGGGCATGAGAAAACCAACCCAGTCACCCCAGGCTGTCAATACCCTTCTCAATATCCAAACCTGCTCTGACACTAAGAGAGAAACAGCAGTTTTTCTTTATAAAACTTAGTTCTTAATAAACTTTATTATATATTTGTTATCGCCTTTTGTACATGTATCCAGATGCACATAAATGCAAGGGACACACTGTCATTGGACCAGAGCACTGGATTTCACCCCTCGTGGAGAATTTTGTTAAACAGGAGAGAGTGTGTCAGTCAGCCAACTTGAAAGTGAGTGAATGTGTGAGTGAGTTACAGGTATTTTACATCTATCAATGACTGATATGAACTGTGAATATTAGGCCTTATTCAGACTGGCAGCTTTGCAGCATGTCCGATTTAAGCGAGGCAGGGTTTGTGTAGTAACTGGCCACATGAACATTCATGAAAATGGACTTTTCAGTCAGGTTCAAGACATGGTTTCAGATGTGATTCAAACTAGATCACTAAACATGTGACTCAGTTTGACCAGTCAGATCACGTTTCTTTCATCATTCAGTACGTGGTGCTTATTGCCTCCACGCCCACAGTGTATTCACTCCTGCATCGTTACTATGACAACCAATGTGGCTATGCAAGCAAATGCAACAACAGTTTGACCATACACTTCAGATTTGGTGATTTTCAAGGGAGACACTGGTCTAATGATCAGATTAAAAAAAAGTAATTAATTAATCCAATTTGCAATGTGAGCATAGAGAATCAGAGTGTAAATAAAGCAGTCTGTATCTCCCCAAATGCCATGGCAAACCGAAAAATACCTTTCACGTTTTAAAATATTAATCCATATTGAAAATAATCTTATTAATTTTATTAATTAAATTTAATATACATGTATTTTTTTTAGTTCACCAAAATTAATAGGCTCTCTTAGAGTCCTAGAACAGCCTGCAAGCTCCCTTTTGGTCTGCTCTTTTTTTACTGTAAGTGTAAGAACTTTTTTTCGTATTTGGAAATCACTGCAGCTCACACTTTGCTTTAGTAAAAAAAAAATGGGGACAGTATGAGGATATATTTTGTCTTGTGTACAATAGCTACTAAACAAGTTAAATGTACATCAATACAACCATGCAGCAAACAAGCTAACGTTCTTATTGGGTAGTTTGGTGAAGTAATCTAATAAACATATTAATATTTTGACATTTTAATTATTTTATGTTCCAAGTATCACACAAAACACTGCTATACAACTGATTTTTAAAAAGGTACTAGGGTTTTAACTGCTTGTCGCCGTGTGAACTAATTTTACATGTTGAAATGACAAATTGTTTTTTAGAGTGAATAGCAGCATGCATTTTCACAATCTGAAGCCCATCAAGTGATTAGGGCTAAGTTTAGCGCATGGAACATTGCTGAACAGAGCTTTTCAAATCAGCTTGTGCTCTTGGGTTCTGTTATATCTGATTATTTGCTGTGGGTATATGAATATGGTCTGATTCGGACCACAATTCCCAAATAAATAAAAAAATGGGGGCATTTTAACAGATGCCTACTCTACTGTATCCAGGCCACGAGTAAGTAGTTTCAAATGCATATATAAATCCCAACTCTAAACCACCATATCTCTGTACAGTTCTTTTTATACAGATAAAATCATGCAAACGCATTACCTCTTTCCTCTCATATTCGACTAACTGTCAGTCTTAAACACATCATGGCTTGTAAGGAAGGTCAGGGTGTAAGTTAGTAACCTTAAAGTCAAAGTGAAAAAAGGCATGTGCAGGACATGGCCATGTTTAATTCAGAAGCTGCATGCCTCCCTCGTGACCCCTCTCTTCTTCTCTGAGACACTTTCACCTTGAGAGAGAGATAGAGAGAGAGAGAGAGAAATGCTTAACGTAAACCTCCTGGCATAGGCCCCAGGACTCCAGTAGTAATAAATAAAAAATTCATGTCAAACGTACTGATGTTGCCTTGCATGTCCGATATTATATTATTTATTACTTTGGAAGACAATCTTCATTCATATGTGTGAAATAGTTTTTATTTATTGTTTAAACGCCTGCCCTTTTGTCATCACATGCTTTGTGATTAACTTTAGTAACTTCATGAGGGAAGTCTGCAAGAAGCTTGCATCCCAAATGGACTCTATGGAAGTTCACAGAAAATCTGCATTCTTCTTCTTAAGGCTTAGATGAATGGCAGAATTAGACAGATTCATGACCCTCTGGACTTTCTTGGTAACCCACATGTTAAGTCTGTGTGTCCGGAGAAGAGAAAAGAAGGAAAGAGAGGGGACAAGAAGTGAGAAAATGGAAGAGAACATAGAGAAACCGGAGAGGGAAAGACAGGAAATTAACAGACCTTAGAGGAGAAGATAGGAGAGTTATGGAATGTGGAGAAAGCCAATGTTGGGACTCTATATTTTGGAACTCCCAACGCCTCACCGTCTCAAACGAGACGCCACTTCAAAAGCACACACCCCCTACCAAGCCCCTCACAAGCCCTGCTGCGCTTCTTTAAGGGAGCGGGATATAGCACCAACACGAGAGAGAGAGAGACGAAAGGGAAAGAAGCAGAGTGGTGACTTTGGGCGTCCTGCCATGTACAAACAGCATGGCGAAAGAGGAAGCACTCGCTGGCTAGCCGTGTCGCCGCTGTGGGGACCAGCAACTTTTTTAAAAGAGTTCAGCCACCACTCTTCCAAGAAGGTTGTGTCAGATAGGCAGCATCCCAAAGAGAGAGAGAGAGAAAGAGAGAGTATAGCACATCACACGTTCAAACAGTTGGGTCTGACTGATCCAGCCCTGAAAGAGTTTCTTGCTTTCTCTGCCTCTTTGAGCTCTGCCCCCACCCCACCCTCACCCCAGCTGCGACTTGTGGATGTTTTTAATGAGCGTCTCCAGTGATCAGTATGTCTGTCTCTCTCTTCCCATTTCTCTCTCTCTCTCTCTCTCTCTCTCTCTCTCTCTCTCTCTCAATCACTTTCTTTCTCTCTCTCTCACACACATAGTCAAACACAGATTCTCCAAAAAAAAATAAAAAATCCAGAGAACCCAGAGTGTTGCTGTAATGGCTTACACGTGTCCCTATTAAGAATCTGGCATGTGGACAAGCATTTTTTCCCTCTCGCTCTCTCTCTTCTCCTCTCTCACTATTTTACGCTGGTTTGTTGTTGCATTTCTGAGTTGGTGAAGGAGCTTTGAGCACACAGGGGGCATGTGTTCACCAGTTTATGGCAATAATCTGTCTCATGAACATTAAAAGTGTACCTGTGGTTTGAAGAACACAAACAGACATGCACTCATCCCTCAAACATCAGAGAGAATACTCAACAAGCATTCAGGAACTTTTCCAGGCCTGTGCTTGCAAGACTAAGAAACTTAAGAGAGAGGGATACACAGAGAGACAACAAGAGAAAAAGACACAGGAATTGGCAGAAGAAAAGAGACAGAAACAGATAGACATCAGGATTCAAATCAAATTTCTATTTAGAAGAATATATGACTCTTAATTAAGCTGCTGGTGTCTTCATAATTATTTGAATTGTTTTTCCTTTCTCTCAGACAAGAGTTTTACCTTGTAACACTGAGATTTATTTTAAATGTAAAGTGTGTTGCAAACGTATTGTTATGGTTGCGCAATGCCGTGCACAACATATGGTTCTTAATAATTATTTATTGTTAGATAGTCTCTTGCTCTCTGTCTTCCTCTCTCTAAGATTGTGGGAACGTAGAGGGTGTGAGAGAGGAGAAACCAACTTGGTCACAATTTCTTATATTTCCAAGACATAAACCCACAAACTTACAAATACATAGAGCATCACACTCCAGCAGTTTGATTGAACTTTTGCAGACTGTAGCAGAGAGATGGAGATTCTGTTGTCTTCAACATATCTTGCAACATGCCACCCACCATAAGGCTGTGTAACTACTCTTACCAGCCAGATTTCTGCCCACTGTCAGAGATACTGGTGCAATTTGTCACACACACACACACACATACATATATAAACCAAAAAACGGTCTACATTGACCAACAGGCAAATTAGCCAGTAACAGAGATCATGAGTCTGCAACCAAAACAAACCTGTGGGAAAAATGTTTTATTTCATTTGTAAAAGCTGCTATTGATTGAGAGAAGCATTTTGAATAACATTAAGATGTGAATGTAAAGGTGTGAATTTGTTCTGTACAACAACTATATCACTCTCTCATTTCATACAGAGAGGGCAACTGCATGCATTCATGTTTTTCCCAACGGTCTGATGAAACCCTCTGCCAGAAGTGCATTGAGATATGCATAGCCAGTCAGAATATACCTGATAATGTCATAAGAGTTCTAGGCAACTTAGCATGCAACAGATATCAGATTATTATGATTATTATTTCATACTAATAACTATAATTATTATTATTACCATAATTGTGGAAACCATTCTTGCTTATGTTGTGTATTATTATTTATAGGGCTGTTGTTGATCATTGTTATTGCTACTCTAATATGTTGGCAATGCTGTGCCTGATATAGTCATGCCAGTAAAACTTGAATGAGAGAGAGAGAGAGTTTCAAACACCAGAGTCTACAGAAATCGTGGCATGGGTGTAATTTGGTACATTCACCCAGCCGTTACTCCATGGGCCGCCACCTCTGTGTTTGTGTATGGTGTGTGAACAGATCGCGCCGGCTGGACCGGTGTCAGAGTGTGTGTCGTGTGTGTGAGTGTAAGTGAGAGAGAGAGAGAAGGAGAGAGAGAGATAGGCAAAGAAAGAGGGAGAGGGAGTAAGAACGTGGCAGACTGAGGCCGCCCTGCGGTGTGGTAAAAAGCCCAGGCGTAAAATAATCCCAGGCCTATAAAAGCTCCCACTGGTGCATGTGTGGAGCTAATGAGGAGAAACCCCCACCCTAACCCACAGCAACCTTTCTGTCTCTGTGTCTCTCTCTCTTTCTCTCTCTCTCTCTTTCTCTCTCTCTCTCTCTCTCTCCTCTCTCTCTCTCTCTCTCTCTCTCTCTCTCTCTCTCTCTCTCTCTCTCTTTCTCTCTCTCTCTCTCTCTCTCTCTCTCTCTCTCTCTCTCTCTGATGGGCAGATGGGTCGGGTAAGGCCAGTGGTGGGTGCGCCCTGATGGAGGGCAGGAAGGCGGTGTGGAAAGAGGGGGGGTAGAAAGAGCGTGAGTGTGGGTGAGAGTGCGTGCGAAAGAGAAATGGGCGAGGGAGAAGGAGATGGAGGGACGGAGACAGTCTGTTCTCCACCCTGTCTCACTGCCACAACACATCACACCATATTCGGTTGCTCCAGAAAGGAGAAGTGGGGGAGAGATTTTGAGAGAGAGAGCTTTAAAGAACCTTTAATTAAACATCAGAAACATGAAGTTCAACAGTTACCACTAAACATAAACTAAACAGGCAATCGACAGAAGTTACAGAGGCCTGCAATGTTCATCAAAACCTAACCCTGTTCATCAAGAGTCCCCGCCACATCAGTGATCACCTTCACTGTCCGAACAGACAACAGATAAACCTCTGATTATCGGCCATATCCAAGCATTTACAGGCCCAAACATAGAAGAGAAGAGAAGAGATGTTGAAAGATTAAATGACAAGAAAAGAAATAACGTAATGGAAAGGATGAGAGACATCAAAAGAAACAATGGCACAGGTGAAGAGAGTATTGTTTTGAATCACAAGGTGTGCAATACACATATTCATTATCACACACACACACACACCCCTCCCCCCTCTGTCTGTCATCAGTTTGAGGTTTGGCAGTGTCGCAGCAGAGTGAGCTGGGGGGAGGCAGTGAGGATGCCAGCTGTGTGCCAACTGTGCCCAGAGCTTGCCCTCATGCCTTTTCTTAAGAGATATCTCTCTCTCTCTCTCTCTCTCTCTGGCCTAGTATTAGTTGTACATTGAACTGCTCCGGGTGATAAATGCTCACGTCACAGCATAGCACTGAAGTGGACATACATACATAAATACACAAGGGAGAGCAGAACGCAGCAGAGGGTAAGATCTATGTAGTTAAACAGGTTCCAATAGAAAATGAGCTTGGTCGTCATCTTGTATCTCTATGTCAGCATGTTGTGTGTATTTCCACAGCAATTCTACAGATACATAGAGATATACCAAGTTTTGTGCTATAACATTGACCTGCTTTCAGACAGGCTCAAGTACAGCCACCACACAGCATTGTTAGCTATAATGCAGTGTTACTACTTAGTACGCCTCCCAACAGAAACGGTACCAGATGTCTATATTCCCCCATATAAATTCAAATCAGTCACTTGTTTAACTGCACTTATTCATCAGACTAGTAAAATCAAGAGAGTAAATTACATTGGAGCATTCTTCTGCTGATACTTGTTTGTTTGTGGTTAGATATAAATTTGAGGCCAGTTTTGCGGTCATGATGCTTTTGGCTGAATATGTTGCTAACTCCATGGCGGAGCTTACATTTTCACTGTTAGCAGAGATATGCTTAAACCCTATTAAAATGATTAATATTGCTCATAGAGTTTCATTTTTAAAAAGTATCAAATAGCATCACTGTCCAGTTGATATAAAAAGAAAATAATGCAATGTTTTTTTTTGGGTTTAAATTATGGCCGCCTCTTCCACTTTTTCTTGTCCACAGATGTTCCAAACATTGATGGCCTGAATTGCATGAGCGCGTGTGCGTGTATATGTGTGTATGTGTGTGTGTGTGTTGTACTGCTGCTGTGGGAGAATGACAGAGTGACATTCTCTTTTGTCTAGCGCAGTCCCTGTCCGCTATGTCATTTCTCTTAATATGCACCTTGGCGTCACACACCCCTTGGAGGGAGCTGACACTAATTGCAGTGTTCTCCTCTCCGTCTTGTCATGGCTCTCACCGGCCGGCCTGCACATTCACACACTCTCACTGGCCTTCACACAAACACGCACATGCACACGCACTTATGTGCTGAGAGCTACTGCTCCTGGATCAGCTTCTCTCACGCTGTGTTCTATCCCACAAAACATATTCAGAAAGCAGCGCCGTTCTGAGACGGCCTTTATCCAATAATACACAGCACTTACCAGCAGCGAACCACTGCTGAGCAGGACAAAATGAGTCATTCACTCTACTTATGCACACCATTACAGGCAGGCATTCAGGTACTTTCATGAATATACGCACATATACACACTGTACTGACAGATTTGTCTGAATTGGCCTGGATGCTGTGGGCCCTTGTGAAGGGGGGAAAAAAAGGAGAAGGAAAAATTAGCCCATTACACGTGAATACCTTATGCAACAGAAGATGGCACCCATCAGTGTTTGAACGCAACTCGGAGCTGGTGGTGGGAAAGGAGCGAAAACAAACAGAGAGACAGACGCTCCCCTTGGTTCACAGGGCCCTCTGCCTGAGACGGCAGCCTGCCCATCTCGTCTGCCTCGCTTTATTTTTAATGTGCCCCATTGAGTGTGTGATGCTGGGGATGGATAAAGCGCTAAATCTGCCCACTGGAGCACGTAATGGCCAGGGCAGAGGAACGTGTGAGTGCAGGCAGCTGGAAGGAAGAGGCATCATCAGCATCATCAGGGCCTCGGGCTGCAGGGGCTGCTCACTGCCACTGCCCTTTCTCTCTCTCTCTCTCTCTCTCTCTCTCTCTCTCTCTCTCTCACTCACTCACACACACACTCAGTCTGTCAGTTTGGCCCTCCTTCAGTGTACATCTCAATCCCTACTCAAGTTTAGTTTTTCTTAAGGAGCCTACTCTAGCATATTAACATCTAAATAACTTTTTTGTTATTTTGAGAAGCCATGGTTTTAAATCAGAATCTGCAATGCAACAAAGTAGCATTTCTGTAGTTTGTCACAGGTGAAAAAACACACTTAAAAATGTGCTTAATGCATTCTTTACACTTTTGTTCTCTAAAAAAATGAAGGATTTTCCTCTTTTAAATTTGTTTATCTCCAATGTTTGCCAGATTTTATCCATAATTTTTAGTCACTCACTGTTCTACCAGCCTCTGGAAGGTGGGATGAGCACACAAGGCCTACCGACCATAAATTGCTCTTAATGCAACACCACTGATGACCTTATTGTGCCAGAGATGAATGCAAACTGTCCAGACTTATCACATCAGCTGACAGACAAGCACCGTGAGCATGGGGATGGTGGGAGATGGGTCATATTACTATGTAGAGAGTGAGAGCAATTGTGCTGCCTAGGACTCGTGGTCGGCTGAGGCATCACAGGATCGAATTTGCAATATCCTGATGATACAACCAATATTTGGATCACTGTACCAAGGATTTTGTAATATTTAATATATTTAATAAGAACACTCCAAACTGCCTCAAGTGGAGGAGCTTAAATACCTCGGGGTCTTGTTCACGAGTGAGGGAAAGATGGAGCGGGAGATTGACAGGCGGATCGGTGCAGCGTCCGCAGTAATGCGGGCTCTGTACCGGTCCGTTGTGGTGAAGGGAGAGCTGAGCAGAAAAGCAAAGCTCTCGATTTACCGTTCAATCTACGTCCCAACCCTCACCTATGGTCACGAGCTTTGGGTAGTGACCGAACGAGATCGCGGGTACAAGCGGCTGAAATGAGTTTTCTCCGCAGGGTGTCTGGACTCTCCCTTAGAGACAGGGTTAGGAGCTCGGACATCCGGGAGAGACTCGGAGTGGAGCCGCTGCTCCTCCACGTCGAGAGGAGCCAGTTGAGGTGGTTTGGGCATCTGGTCCGGATGCCTCCTAGACACCTTCCTGGTGAGGTGTTCCGGGCATGTCCAACGGGGAGGAGGCCCGGGGCAGACCAAGAACACGCTGGAGAGAGTTCATGTCTCGACTGGCCTGGGAACGCCTCGGTATACCCCCGGAGGAGCTGGAGGCGGTGGCTGGGGAGAGGGAGGTCTGGGTTTCTTTGCTCCGACTGCTTCCTCTGCGACCCGGACCCGGATAAGCGGTGGATAATGGATGGATGGAATAAGAACACTCCCATATCTAAAGTTTTACAAATGACACTGAGTTACGTCCTGAACACAATGATGGTTCTTTAAATCTCTAAAAGGTTATTCACACTCGCAAATTGTACTTTTCTACATGATTCTTCGGGGTTTTTTTTTTTCAATGGTGGCAGTATGCTTTTTAAAAGTGAAGTAACCTTTGATGCCATAGAAAAACCATACATTGATCCTTGATGACCCATGTCAAGAAATATGAACAAGAAATATGTGAGTTAAATGTAATTTGGAATTGTAACATATAACGTTACATAGAGTTTTTGTAAAGTCCCTACATGGTGTACAGGCGTTTACCAAAGAGGTTCTCTAAAGAACCGTCCAATGAAACATAATTACTATTTTCTGTGGCATTATTCCTTGGGAATCCTATTTGGCACCTTTTTCTTTCAACTGAATCTATGAAGGATGTAGTCAGAGGGCTGAGTGAGCATGAATGTGGGAGACGGTGTCTATGAAAGACATGCGTGAGGATGAGGGGGAAGGAGGGACAACGACAGTCTGTCACATCACATCACACCACACAACACATCAACTGTTCAAGAGAGAAGAGAAGAAAACAGACAAGAAAGGAACAGGATTAAAAAAGAAGAAATAATGGCACAGGTGAAGCAATAGAAACAATTTCTTAATTGTTCAAATAATCATGCTCACCTCATGTTAATGCAACAAATTCTAACCATTTATGCCCTGTCCAAATGGGAGTGCATGCATGGGTACTCAAGTGTGTACAAATTTCCATTTCTCATGCTAAGGTCTACACTTTGGGGAAACCCACATCAGTGTGGAGTCAACAGCACTTGTATCCCAAATTTCTTGTGATAAATCTTAAACCAGTCATAGTGAATGGGGTTGTTTATGGTTGCCTGAAGGAGAAAAATGGGAGTTAAAATGCATTTCCACTACCCTGTTCTACCTTGTTAAAATACTGCATTATTTCTGCAGTGTACATTGGCCATTGTAAATGAATTCACTCACTGTAGAATGGGTAACTTCACATAACCTGTATGACACATCTGTCACAAATGCACTCTTCTGCATATAGTACTCTTAAGGCGACTTGCTCACTGTGTTTGCTTGTTATTGATTCCACTGAAATCTGCAGGAACACCGCAGGGCAAATAGGGTACCATTTGGGACAGGCACAAACAAAGCACGGTCTGTGTTGTTATTGTTATTGAGAGCTGCACCTGTTGCCTAACATTGACATGAATATCTGAAATATGACGTTTCAGTTCAAATCATATCATCACGTTCCATCCCTTACAAGATCATTTATAAGAACAAGTCAGGTAAAATTGTTCACAATAAACAATACTTGCTACCTTCTCGCTCAAAACACACACACACATTCTCTCTCTCTCTCTCTCTCTCTCTCTCTCTCATTCTGTCCATCTATCAAATTCTCTCTCTCTCTCTCTCTCTCTCTCTCTCTCTCTCTCTCTCTCTCTCTCTCTCAGTTTCTGTACACACTACTGTGGAGAAACTGCTTCAGGTTATACCAGGAGACCTTTTCAAACAGACCCAGCAAAAGAATTTGGGCCAAATGAAGTTTCATAAGGAGGCAATAGGGAGCTCTTATCATACTTTTCAGCAAAGGAGCTGTCTGAGCACAGGGAAGACAGTAAATACAAAGGAATGCCTCAACCATTTATATGATTTGTGTACATACCATCCTTCTGAAAAAACCTACATTGTGTAATACTTGCTGCTGTTCCACTGAACTATGTGCAGTTGTGAACAGCAAGCAAACTGTGCACTCGACATTGGAGATTACAAGTCTCTCAAATTAGAAATTACATTTGGGCATGCTTGATGGTGTTGGACCAAAAATATTTCTGTAGTAAGTCCTTATGCTCCAGGATAATGGGGTTTCTGTAGTATCAGAGTAAGCATTAGGATTTACTACTGTTCACTCTGTAGATTCGTAATTAGCCATTTTCAGAGAATAATCTTAGAAATAAACAAAAACAGTGTTTAGAACCAGTTCTAGCTTTTATGTCCATTGGTTTTTTTAATTCAGCAAATTTATCAATGTTTTGTGACATTTGTGAGATTTTGCCAGATAATTTTAATAGAATTAATAGAAATAAACTGAATATTAAATGTCACTCTTGGTGCAACTCAGTGTGCATAATTAATTTAACATACTGTTAAATGCTATATATATATATATATATATATATATATATTATTTAAAAAAATTTAAATCAATCAAATCATGCACAAACTGACCAAACAACAAGATGACTGACCTCTTTGATTGATATTGAAATGACACAGCCTTTTCCTTAATAACTCTGTGAAAGGGCTTTAGGGGAATACCCATTGCTGTGCTTTGTGACAAATGCAGTTGTTAGAAGCACTGGCTAGACCACAGTGCGACGTGGCTATGGAGTTGTAATCAGGACTAAATAAAATCTTTGCCCTCCCTTAAACCCAGCTGCAGGCCCAGTGTGTGCTTGGCTCTCCGTTATTAACTCAGAACATTACCGCAGCGTCCTATTAAAGGCACTGAGGGCTACGGGTGGGAATACTAGCGAGGTTTGGGTGAGAATCAATTCCATATGCTTCCTGCCCTAGTCTGGGTGGCCGCTGAACTTATGCTGTGCTGAGTGTGTGTTTGAATGAATGGCAAAACCGGTGTGTTTGTGTAAGACAGGTGTATGTAGAGGTGGTGCAGGCTCCAATAATTTCTCACTTTTTCAATGGCCTTCAACAGATTGTATATCTCTCCTCCACCCGTCTCCTCTCCTTTCCTCTTTGTTTCACTCCTCCCACCACAACATGCCCTCCAGATGCTCCATACACCTGTGAGACAGCCTGTAGTCAAGCTTAAGGGACCCAGTGTCCGCGTGGGTTTCCTCCGGGTGCTCTGGTTTCCTCTCACAGTCCAAAAACACGCATTGGTAGGTGGATTGGTGACTCAAAAGTGTCCGTATGTGTGAGTGAGTGTGTGTGTGTTGCCCTGTGAAGGACTGGCGCCCCCTAAAGGGTGTGATCCCACCTTGCACCCAATGATTCCGGGTAGGCTCCGAACCCACCATGACCATGAACTGGATTAGCGGTTACAGATAATGAATGAATTTTTTTCTCTCTCTAATATACATACATAATGTGTGTGTCCAGAGACTATAGAATACTTCCCATTTATTTATTTTTTAGCATTTTCCTGCTGTTCGTTTCAGGAGACTTACCTTCATAATTTTAAAGCATACGTCCAAAATTTTGCAAACCCTAGAGTTTGTATTCTGTGCAAAATGTAAATAAGAACACAAAGCAATGACATTCTAATCATTTAAATCCTACACTTAATTAGTACAAAGACAATATTCCAAAAGCTGAAACTGAGAAATGTTATTGTTTTTGAAAACAATTGTCCCATTTTATTTTGATGCCAGCAACAAGTACAGTACAAAATGAAACTGGCCTTTGTTTTAGACATTAAAAATACCAGCTTTTTCAGTGACATGCATAAGCTGTAGGTTATGGGTAATCTGCTAAAAGGCTTTCAACCAAGAATGACAATCTTTTTCTCATCATACTCATTCACATTTTAGTGATTCTGGACACATCCCGATGTCCCAGAACAAACTTAGCTGAGCTGTATATGCTGTTCTCTTCTGAACATTATTAAATCTTTGCAGCATATTGCTGGAGCTCATGGCTGCCTTCCCACTCCCAAAATCCTGCCAATTAGCCCGTCTGATAAGACAAATTCATACTTAAAATGGGCAGTGGGTGTTTGCACAAAGGATCAAAGTTGACTTCATCGAGATCTCATTGTTAGTGTTCATTTCCACACTTGTTTCAGGAGGGGCAATATGTGTGTGTGTGTGTGTGTGAGAGAGAGAGAGAGAGAGAGAGAGAGAGAGTCAGGGGACAGCTCTTTTTTTTTTCTTAAATGTCCCATCTTCTTCCTCTTCGCACATTCCAGACAGGGAGCATATTGAGCTGATTAACAGCTTTAACTACAATAGTTCCTGGTTGCTCTCTCTCTCTCTCGTTCTTTCTCTCTCTCTCTCTCTCTCTCTCTCTCTCTCTCTCTCTCTCTCTCTCTCTCTCTCCCGTCAGTCTGTGCCAAAAGAGGCTCAAAAGGAATGTGGGGAAGAGGGGGTTTATGTATGTGTTAACATTCTTAAGAGACCTTGTTGTCTTTTGGAATCTTTAGGAAAAATAACACTACTAAACTGTCCTTTCCAGTGCAACAAGGGAATCCTGTAACTGTCAAAAACAAAACCTTGTAGTTTAAAAAGAACAGAAGTTCATGTAATGGAATTTTATTAGAGAATCATTTAGACCATTTCCATTGGCTCATTAATCCTGATACGTTTTCATACAGTGTGAAATTAAAACATGAAATGACAAAAAAATAACATGAACACATTTGTTCTCACAGCCATGATACATTTAATGCATTGCAACAGGAAAACAGCTCATAAATATACAGGAACTTTTCCAGGAAGTAAACAGATTATGAATAACCGTGCCAGGTGTCTTTATTACTGTAAGATATTGACAGGACCATCTAGATGGAAAATGAATGACAAAGTAAAGGACCCACACCACAACCCCCACCTCTTTGTCTGGAGATCCACCCATGGCCAGACAGCAGTTGAGGAAGAAGACAGCTCCGTCTAGCTCGCAGCAGTGGCGGCGGTGCCGCAGTGAAAGGTTAAAGAGCCCATCTTTCATCTCCACTGCATCATCCCCACATCTGCATAATTCATGGGCCTGTTACTGTAATCAAAAATTCTTATTTATTTGGGGAGAGGCTGAGGAGAAGATGGCTCTCCCCAGACTAACACTCTCTGGTGGCTGGCTTTCATTTCACAGCACCGAAAAACTGCAGTGTCTGTGGACGAGAAGGGTTGGAGCCACACACACAAACACACACACACATACTTGCCACTCTCAAAACATCCATGCAGACAAACACACTTATTTTCCGTTTCCAACACTCCATCTCCCAAGAATGCTGTCTGTGTGTAACACAGACAAATGCACGTTCACTTTACATAGTGTAGGTCATTTCTGGGGCGGGACGTCCCGACTTTAAGGGTCACAAACCAGTCCCTCTGTGGGTGAGCCAGCTCTGTAAGCAGCTGTGTGGGCGTCACGGCAATGGGCCAGCCTCCCATGAGTCTCAGCGGGGTACTCACACCTCCAGGCAGAGTCTGTCAGAACTGTGTGTGTGGACACCAGAGAGAGAGAGAGAGAGAGAGAAAGAGAAACAACCAGGAACCAAATGCATTAGGGAAACAGAACAAATGAGGAATTTGAAATAAATCAGCCAAATGCACTTAGAATTAGGACACGATACATTATGTAAAAAGATACAGACAGGACATAATCAAGAAAAAAAAAAGCAGTGATACGTCACGTGAGGGACCACCGGGGGAGATCATTAAGGGACTAATGAAGATAATGAACTTAGAAGCACAGTTTAACAAAATGGGGTGGAGGGGATTAGAATGAAAAAGCGAAAGATGAGCAAAAGCAATTAGTCAGTAACTGTAATTCATAATCACTCTTCAGTACCTGCAGGACCAAGAGCCAACCCTGCCACTCCCTCCTCTATCTCTCCTCCTTCCACTTCTCACACACACACACACACACACATACATTAGCCAAAGCACTACCAAAAACGAACACACGTTCACACACACACTCACACACATGCACACATAGGCTGTCTTGTTGTGTTTATTTCTCTCGCCACTCTCTCTAATCTTAAGAGGCGCTGCCATTTGCATGCAAATCAACCATTACATAGCAGCATGGAGACACTGTGGCGCTCTATAATCAAGGGCAAGGCAAGTAGAAAGGACAAAGAAAGGGAGGTAAGAAAGAAAGAAAAGAAAGTGCAATTGAACAGAAAACTGAAAAGAAAATAGATTGAGAGGCTATAAGGAATAATCTGAATAATCTTTTTCTAGGCAATGAACTCATCCACTTCACAGAGACATTCCCTCTTTCACGTACACATCCATGCCTTCATTCAGCCCCAAAAACCTTCACCCACCCAATCCCTGACAACCTAGCGCTCCTCCTGCCTGCCACTTAGAGTCCACTTGGTTCAATTGAATTTTGTTCAGAATATTATGAGAATTATCCTGTAATGTAAATAGAAACAATATAGGACTAGATATATTATTATATTCCTAGTAGTTTATAGTATGTAGTTTAATATTTATATTAAAAACAGTTATAGTTTAATATTTCATACATTAGTTGGTAACACAAATTAAAAGCTAGAGCCCATCCCTAAGACAAAGCACCAACAAACAGTAGTTCATTTATACTGTGAAGAAATGTATCTGAAAATAAAATGAAACTCCCCTCCCTCTCTACGTAGGAATAAAATATTTAAAGGTAAAATACATTTATTTAGAACAAGGAAAACATTCTGTGACTAAAACGCACATCTCCAAAAGCAAAACATCTCAGTAGAGAGAAGAAATTGTGCACATCTTTATTGGTCTATTCATCATGACATTCTGACACAGTATCATTTCCACATTATGTCACAAAATAAAGAAAAAATAATGTTTTCCTCCCGATAGCACTGATATCCCAATGCAAAGGTTAAATCTTGATATCTGTCTATAATTGGTTAAAGCAAAGTCTTTTGAAGCAGCATGTTTTCCTCATACTGAAAGTGTGTATAGATTGTGTGTAGAGGCCCCCTGCCGGTCCTGAGTCTGGGGGCCAAGCCAGTGGAGCCCCTCTCACAGGAGATGCTGAAGTCGAGGCGCAGGAGCACTTATCAGCTCCACATTTATCATGCTGCTTGTTTCCTTTCTGCCTCTTCTCTGATTCCTGATCGTTTGAAGTTGCAGCTCCGCTCTACAAGCTCTCCATCTCTCTCTCTTTCTCTCTCTCTCTCTCCATCTTTCTCTCTCTCCATCTCTCTCTCTCTCTCTCTCTCTCTCTCTCTCTCTCTCGTGATGACTTGTTTGAAGTTACAGAGGAGCTGGGTAGGTTATTTTCACTCTGTGCTGAAGAACATGGAGGGAGCTCTCTGTAAGGCTGTTGATTGTGAGCCGTTTGAAGTCCTAAACGCGCCACGCTAAGATTCACTCTCTGCCGCCGTCGCCAGAGCCTTTTGAAGCTACGCTTGAGCGACACACACATTTTATACGTTACACTTCCCCAAAACGGGCAATTATTTTTCTCCCCCTCTTCTTTTAGTATAGCTGAGAATGTGCTGAACGCTCCTACGAATGAGAAGCAGGCTGCACCCACACACACACACACACATCACCTCATGAGGAGTCTGTGTCTCTGTGTGTGTGTGTGTGTGTGTGTGTGTGTGAGTGACTGGGCTGAGAGCTTCTGCGCTGCACTCAGCACTCACACACTCATGATTTCATTCACCGAACAAAAGCACAGTTGTGCAGTGTACACTGGCCTTGACGTAGCTGGAGGTCACGACCCTTAAAGAGCCAGAAAACCAGAAAAGATGGTTCTTTGGTACAGCTTTTAGAAAAACCTTTCATTAGTATTGAACCTTTACATCATGTGGAGGTTCTTTAACCATTAAAGTTAACTCTGCATCTCACTAAGTTTTTAAGGAACTGGAAAGTTTGGGGAAGTTTTTCAAGGAAATAAAAATGACTCTCCAAAGATATTTTTCAGGCATCTTTATTTTTAACGGTGAAGAGCATTGCCACACAAGTGCCTTCATGTCTGACTGATCATGGTAAAGCTTGTAGTATCATATAGACACCATTTTCTTTACAGGTTTAAGCTTTCAGTCCATTTACCAGGTATAGATCTGGTATAGAGGTAGAGTTTCTCTTAATCTGTTTGGTTAAACCATTTCATTTATTTGCATGTTATTAATGTAGAATGGTAGGTCCAATGAAGATTTATTCAAAAACCTATGTCTGGAAAGTTTTGAGTAGGTCATTTATTTTTAGAATCATTTTTATTATATTTTCGAAATCCCCTTTAACTCCTGATATCAATCAATAAACAAACACTACCTGCTACCTGCAAAGACTACCTGCTTCTCTAACCACCTACGTTACGACACTGCACTCCGCACCTCATTTGTACACGTTAGACCTTCTCACAGCTCTACACACTGCTAAAATCGTGCATATTAGTTGCACAAAAATGGCAGAGAAAGTTCTGCTGATACTTACAACAGCTAAAACTGCTAAAAAAATACCCCAAAAGAAACAAAGAAAGAAATGAACTGAATGACATAAGTAGGAAACCATGCATGGTGCTTCTCTCTCAAGAGAAAGACATTTTTTATGGACTCTAGCTGTAGTCCAGCAGTGGGCATTCAGGTATTTTAGGGGAGTGGCTTTGGAAAAGGGGCTGGATGTGGGTTCTTAAAAAAAAAAATAGCTTACAATTGCTGACGTCTATAAAATTACTTTTTCCAGCGAAATATATAATCTTTAGAGAAATGTATCAAATGTAAACAATATTTTACACATAATATATTCTGAATATTTCCTGTCTATCATCTTAGCTGTCTATCACCATAAAACTTTCACAGTTTTTTTTAATTATGGCAAAGAATGAAAATGTTCTGTTCTGATGGCTTCGATGTATAATTTAGCACAAATCTGATCACATGCTTTTAGAACATTAACCTTGACTCCTAGACAGAGATACAACAGTAAAAGCAGTGTTCCTGTTTAAGGAAGATGAGTTGGCTTCAAATGTAGAGCAGTCTTATACACCACATACTTTCTTCTTTCACACATTTTACATGTAATGAGTTCAACTGAGTCCAGATCACTTCCAAGTAAAAACTGTACCAAATCCATATGTGAATAAAGAATTCATTGCTGGGACTCATTAATACTGTTGGGAAATCAATCCACTTGAAGAAACTGACTTTGAACAGAAAGCAAATGCTGCTAGGCATATGGGATGACTTGACTAGATGTTAATTTCCCTCATTTTGTCTTAGAAATGACTTTATTGTACATGTTAGCATATATTAATCCAAACTGAAAGCACTCATTTTCCCTGTGTGTGAATTATTCTAGTGAAATCCTTTGTTGGTTACATGCTTATGTCTTATTCTCTTTTAAAATATATTAAAATATACATTTATAAGATGTGTATAATAGATAATCCAGCTGTGTCTAAAGGTGTAAATAGCTATAGGCATCCCTTAGGATATGCAAAATCAAACTAGACAAAGCTGCCTAATCATTGCTGTGCTAACACTAACTTCCATGACTGTAAAACTTTCAGCTATTGTTTATTTTTTTATTTATTGTAACATTTTAATGGTTCTATTTTAGATGCTACTCCAGATTATAACACTGTTAGTTCTGAACCTGCAATGTGATTGGCTGAAAGATATGCCAGGAGTGCCAATATTGCACGATAACAGCACTCTCACTGAAGCTCTGTAAATATTACTCTTAGGGCTGATTCTATCTATTTGTCAGCCCTAAGCACAAATGCCCCCCCAAACCCCTCTCCTCCCTGGAAAAATACACTTGCAAATCTAAAACTAATTTTACATAAACAATGGCACCAAACATTAAATAATAAAATAATTTAATTTAAATAATAAATAAAATGGGGCGGCACGGTGGTGCAGCAGGTAGTGTCGCAGTCACACAGCTCCAGGGGCCTGGAGGTTGTGGGTTCGATTCCCGCTCCGGGTGACTGTCTGTGAGGAGTTGGTGTGTTCTCCCCGTGTCTGCGTGGGTTTCCTCCGGGTGCTCCGGTTTCCTCCCACAGTCCAAAAACACACGTTGCAGGTGGATTGGCGACTCGAAAGTGTCCGTAGGTGTGAGTGTGTGAGTGAATGTGTGTGTGTCTGTGTTGCCCTGTGAAGGACTGGCGTCCCCTCCAGGGTGTATTCCCGCCTTGCGCCCGATGATTCCAGGTAGGCTCTGGAACCCCCGCGACCCTGAACTGGATAAGCGGTTAAAGATGATGGATGGATGGATGGATAATAAATAAAATCATTTAAAAAAATAAATAAATTCCACAGCCACTAATAAATAAAGGATCTGTGCAATGACTCATAAATAACAGAAGAACTGAACATTGTAAACACAGTACAAAGTGTTCAAGTATTAGGTATAGCCTAGTATTTAAGTAAGAAAGTGCATATTTCTTCAGTAAATAATCATACATAATTACAAATAATATATTTTTTGATAACTTGAAAAACGCCTGTCTAATTTGTCGTGTCACATCACATTCAGTTGCAAGGTTTCTTCAAAGTTCACGTTACCAAGACTCATTTTCCATTAACTCATTACTATTATTATGATGATCTTTCACAAGCCTCATTTTTTGGTGCCAGCTCTTGGTTCCCTACACAGTGCATGATCTGCGTAGGCGGAGCACCAACACTGATTACTCCACCACATACACGCGTAACCTAACAACGACACCAGCGCTTAAAGACAGTGGGGGAGTGGGGTGTTCTAGGCTGAATGGAACTATTTTACCTTGAAGAAAGTTGCTAAATTGTTTTATCATTCTGTCTTTTATTTTTATCTAAGAATAAACTGAAATAACAGAACTGGTCAAATTGCCAGTAACCCTATACCACTCGCTTAGGGGTATTATTACATTTTTGTTTTCTTTCTTTCTTCTTCTTCTTTTATTTTACTTAGTAATGGATAAGAAAACATTTATTCAACTTGAAGAGTAAAGATTCCAACTAGATGTTGGAACATCTTTGAGGGTCTTCTATGAAAGCATTAGTGAAGTGAGATATTGATGTTGGATGATTAATTCTGTCTCACAAACACAACTCTAAATAAACACAAATAGAGCACTCAGTGTAACACAGTGCTACTGCTCCACAGCCCAGTTCAGTGGTATTTTATTCACCTATATCCCACTCTTGGCATTGGATTTCAGAACAACCCATTTCTATTCATGCTTTTCTGGACATAGAAACTACATGGTCACGAACATTTGTGTCCACAGTGTGTGCATTTTAAACTAGCTGCATTCACTCACTATAAGGACTGTCTACAAACTGTTGGACATTAAGTAGGCAGAAAATTGTCATTTGTGGAGGATAACTATGTCCTTCAGTTTTGTGAATTTGATTGTTTTTTTTTATTAATAACATATACTTAATGTTTATTTTCTGGGGCTTCCGAAAATGTCAGTGGGTCAAAAGGGTTAATTAGGACCTTGCAGAATTCTGGGTCTCCCTGTGGTTTGAACCTCGATTTCAACATTTAAAAATCTAATTTTTGAACATTATTTTCTAAGAAGCCGTAATGACTAGTTTCCAGAGGATTCTAGCTAGGTTGAGTTGCTCTGATGATAGCACAGATTGGGTGCACTTTCCACCCAGCGAGGATGACAGAGACTACAGAGCTATAACAGAGCACACAGAGACTGAAGAGTAGTGCAAGAAACAGTTCCATGGTTGTTGATTTGGAGGAACAGAGAGCAAGGCTTCAATTACCTCTGAGAGTGATGTGAAATACACTGAAATGGTTGAAAGAAGGAGGGGTCGGCTGGGTGTGGGAAAGAGAAAGGGGGAAGAGAGAGCGAGAGTGAGAGACAGAGAACATGAGTATGTGTTCGCAGAAGAGATTCAGAGTTTTAGAGATTGCCTGTCTTCTCTTTGTGAGCTGTAATCATAAGTTACAACACACTGTCTCCCCCCCCCCTCTCTCTCTCTCACACACACAGAACACATACCTCTCAAATAGAGCCCAGAATGATAGACTCCGGGTTTCAGCCTTTGCTCTGGAGAAAACGTCCTGCCTTCAGGTTGATAGAGCCCCTTCTATTACCCTCACACCATTGGCTGATCACTTATGGGTCACGCTACATATGGGAATAACTAGATATAACTGACCTATTAAGCTCCTCCCACAAATACCTTATTTTGCAGCAGCTATTGTCTGCAAGTGGGGTCCCAAGTGAACAAAGAAGAAGAATAAAACAGCAGAAAAACACATAGATGTGACAGTTTATTAATCACCGTTGGGGAAACTGAGATTCTGTATTTAAACCGTTAGTGGCTATAAACACACAGACATACTACTGAGCAAAGTATGTGCTGTTCTTGAAGCCCCTGAATGAAAAGAAAGTAACCAGCCAGCACAAAAGCAATCAAATTTGTACCAATCTTAAGTGTTGATGTTAGCTCACAGTACAGTCAACAGTGATCCCCTGTAATTGAAGTTAAGGTTAGGATTACTTCATATATAATCAGCTTTATGTCAGACATCTTCTGAAACAATGTATTTGCCCTGACAATACATTCTTAAGCTACTTCAAAACCCCATTATTTAGCTTGCTAACTAATTTTGATAGCATCTTAGCTCGTGTGCTTCATTCTGCCCAAGCTGCGGTATCTCCCATATTTGGATAGGATCATTTAATGTCATTAATTTTGTATTATGATATTTTACAGATTAATGTCCTGTATTATGTTGTTACATAATATAGGAAAGATGTAGAATGAAAACTTGATTCCTAAATACAATAAATCTGTCTGTCATTATATTCAGCTATAAGGGAATGGAAAAGGTAGAGAAGCTTTTATATGTTGTCTGCCACTAGAGCCCTGACTGCTATCATGGCCAATATTTTTATGTGAAAATCAATATGTGTACAGATATAAATGTGTTGTCTCTCTCTCTCTCTCTCTCTCTCTCTCTCTCTCTCTCTCTCGCTCTCTCTCTCTCACACACACACACACACACACACACACACACACACACATACACAAACGTTAGGGCAAGTGCTCTGGGCCCAGTCACAGTCAGAACAGCACTCATATTTTATAACCCCTCCTTTATGGTTTATTTAAAAAGTTACAATCCTTTTATAGCTCATTAAAAGTGAAATAAAAGCCTGCATACTGCCCTTATGCTGAATGAAGATGGGGTGTCGAGTGGATGTCAGCCAGCCAGGTCTTGACACTAGGACATGCTTGATCTTACCCAGATACACACACACACACATATACACACTATTCATCTTTAATTTTACATTGTATAGGAATGTTTAGGAAATCAAAAGTGACACTGCACTGTTTTTATGATACTTGAGTATATCTTTTGTAATTTGATGTTGATTTAAAAAATGATTCTAAGAACAGCCGCTGTCCGCATATTTATCACACTTGAGCATTATAAACCATTAATAGCCATGTGTTCACTGTCTACTGTTTTTTAAAATGACAGTCTACTGTCTACTGGAATAATACATTCTGCATCCAGGTGTTTTACTCGAATACTGAGTCTAATTTTTTTGATTTTCAAATAGTGGCAATCTACAGAGAAGACAATGGGGACTGACAGTAATAGAGAGAGTGCAATCATTCCTATAGCAGACATCCAGATGCAGATAGGTGCATGTGGAACTGGGTCATGATTGCAGGCATGAGTGTTGTGCATAAGAGCTCATCTTCTGTAACTATTAGCATGCCTTAGTACTAAATATAGCATATGTGTGCAAAGTGCTTCTGCCAGCGTGAGCTATGTTTTTATGTTTTATGTGTGTATGTGCATGTGTGTGTGTGTGTGTGTGTGTGTGTGTGTGTGTGTGTGTAGAGAGAGAAAGGGCTGTTGAGCAGAAGGTTACAGGGAGCGAGAGCATGGCCTCTCGCAGTCTTATTAGCGATAATGAGGGAGTTCGACTCGGCCAATTTCCAGCAGTAATCTGATATTAGCTTCAGTCACCGAGGCCGAGAGGACGCCATTGCTTTCCAGCTTACACACTCCTACTAACTAACACACACGCACATGCACACACACACACACACACACACACACACACACACACACACACACACACACACAATCCCTAACACTCTCCTACACAACCACTAACACTACACCACTTTAAAACCTCTAAATTAAGCTAAAAATTGTCAGTCTTGCCTTACACAGGGGGTAAATGGTGTGTTTCCATTCTGTTTTTCAACAACTGTTGGAGCAAACAAATCTTCTTTTTTCTTTTTTCATTTTCAGCTGACGAAGTCTCGAATAGTGCCTGTGTCTAGTTTTCACTCTGGTTTTGCTGGTTAGCATTTAATTAAGAAAATTGAAACAGACCTAACTAGTGTGTGTGTGTGTGTGTGTGTGTGTGTGTGTGTATGTGTGTGTATGTGTGTTTGTGTTATAGGGAGCCCTCTCTCTGTGACGGTGCCTAGAATATGCTTTTCTGCTTCTTGAGCAGAGCGGCTTACGTAAGCTTGTGGTGAAACTGTAGTAACACACACACACACACACACACACACACAAACACAGACATACAGTGCAGAGTCTCCACCTCATTGAACCAGCCTCATTAAAAAGCTCAAAGACTCCGAACTATGAGCCTCAGTTTTATGCCACTGTGACTGTAGTTCTTAGTGTTTCAGTATGTGTGTGTGTGTGTGCGTGTGTGTGTATGTGTATGTGCGTATTTATGTGTGTGTGCATATGTGTGTGTGAGTGAGTGCAAAGGCCTGGATAACTAAGTGTGTTGAGTGTCTCCTGTAAAATGAACATCATATTGTTGAACTGTAATAAATCAAATGTGTATTCACTGTAATATTATAAATAAACCACTGCATCATTATCATTGTCATCATGCCATATCAAAACAAACGGCAATAATTAATTATAGTTGTAAATTATGTCATCAGCATTACAATGCTCAATCTCTGAGTGTTTCAGAACTATTATATTTCATATTTATCCAGACGGGATAATCAACAGATACTAAAAGTCTAAAAATTAATTTGTTGGCCATGGAATACATGCTTGAGCAATGGACAGAACACGGCTGTCAGAGAATGAAAGAACAGAGAGAATGTGACAGTGTGATAGAGGAGCAGAAAGAGACAGCAAAGAAGGGAAAGAGAGAGAGACATTTATATAAGGAGAAAAATAATGTAAAATTGGAAGAGTGAAATATGGTGAGAAAAGAGAAAAGAAATATGGAAGAGGGAGAGAGAGAGAGAGAGAGAGAGAATGTTTGCTGGTGCTCTTCTCCTCCTTAAGGGTCCCTGAGAGGCAGCCTGTGTTCTTATGAGGAGAGCTCTGAGCTCTGAGCATTAACCTTTTCTCCTCTAAGCTGTTAGCCATGGCTGCTTCAGTCTCCACAGACGTCTCCCACAATCAGCCTGCGTTCAGCCAGCACACTGCCACACACACACACACACACACACACAAAATTGTCTCCATGGTTTCAGGGGACGTTACATATACTTCCATTCATTGCATACTTTCACTTCAATTCACTAACCCTAACCTTAACCATAACCACTACAAGCCTAACCCTAACCTAACCTTTCTATCTTAACACATGTTTTACTGTAAAAAGTGATGATTTACATTATGGGGACATAATTTTTGTTCCCTAAAAAGAAAGGTCCCCACAAAGTAAGTGTTTAAACAGGTTTTGGTCCCCACAACGTCATATATATCCAGACCACTCGGCCACACACAGACAAACACACACACACACACACACACACACACACACACACAAACAAACTCTGCTTTCACATCCTCCTTCAGAGTGCAGGCTGCTGCTGAACCTCAGCCTGTAGGCTTCTTACATTAATGGTAGATCGTGAAAATAGCATTTACAAAAAAATCACACATTTGATGAAATGGCGCCGGTTTCATTTGCATCAATTAGTCAAAATCTGATCCTCAATAATTATAATAAACCTTTGATACCATTTGAAGATACACTCTTTAAAAAGGTTTCTTAAATGTTATTTTCTTTTCAATTGATAATTCTCAAGATTCGCTTTACGAAAATGAGCCATGAAGGGAAGATCACAACAAGGGGAAGCTTTTTCTCCATGTTTTCTCTCAAGACAAACACCATTAGGAAATGTATTTGAAAAATAGGCAAGAGTCATAAGGTCATTAACAGGAATACAACTACTTCTTACATACCACTGTAAACCTTTTAATGCTACATGTTCCAAATACATATCATTTTTATGGGGTGCACATGTACTTCTGGATAAAGATATGGTTTAAGATGTGAATAGGAACATGAGTAAAAATGAGTGGTGCTTTTTTGTGTTATTCATTAAAAAATATTTAAATGTTTTCAAATCTGAATAAATGAAAATGTGAAGGAGGTCAAAGCACAGGACACACTGCATTTTTGATGCTACTAAAGATAACAATACACACATTTGGTCATTTTTATTAGTTTATCACTTATTATTAGGTGTGTTCAGGTTTGTGCATATTTTTTGTCTGCGTATTTTCACATTACATTCACTCCACCGATTCTCTCTCTCTCTCTCTCTCTCTCTGTTTTGTCTATGTGTGGTTTGTGTGTGTGTGTGTGTGTGTGTGTGTCTCATTCCGTTCCTGTTTCCCCTCAGGATCTCATGTATAATGTATAGACTCCCTCATGAATATGCTAATTTTGCAACATGGATAGAGAGGTGAGAGGGCTTCCCCCGTTCTATTCTTACATCCGCCTGATGTGAGGGGAGGGGGGTAGTAGGAAGAGAGGCAGACGAGGATAGAGGAGAGTGAGAAGTGGGTGAGAAGAAGAGAGATAGAGGTGTGTGAAAGGGTACAGGACTTCTTGACAGGAATAAATTGGAGAACACTGGTTGAGAGACAGCACAGAAACACAAAAAATGAATAAATATGAGGACTAAAGAAGGGGGGGGGAAGGAATAGTGCCTAAATAAAATAATACGAGTGGAATGCCCTGTGGTCTCTCTTGTGAAATGCTAAATAAATTGTGAGGACTGTGCAAGCAGGGAACGAGAGAGAGAGAGAGAGCGAGAGAGAGAGAGAGGAGACAAAAGCTTAAAAGTGTCAGGAGAGTGAGAGAGATTGCTGTGCCGCTTTCAGAAACAGAAGTACGCGGTCGCTAATTATTCATGTTAACTCAGAGAGTTCAGTGTAGTGCTGCACTTTTCATTTCAGCGAATAACACCAACACTTAGTGGGGAGGTAAAGCGTGAGATAATTGCTTCAGACGTGACTCTGTGCCCTCCACTGTAAATCAGGTGATTGGACATGGACGCAGAGTTATTTCTAAGTTTAACGTTGTTGTAGGTAGGCAGTCTTACTTAGAGATATTCAGAGTTGTTCTGCTAGCAAACTGCAGCTCTGAAAGGAATTTATTACACAGAAACAACTGACCAAGGAAAAAAGCTAACGATAATCTACTGAATAGTCTACTGAAACACCAAATCTGTACAGAAATAAAATGGCTGACTTTAATAACAAAACTAGCTTACATACTAAACACCCTGAAAGTCTTCAAGAAGGTTTCATTAAGCGTTTTGCCAGTAACATTAGTAACATTTTGCCTGAGACAGCTTCCCCAGTTTTATGCAAGGGTGAATATATAATTTTTTTCTACAATTATTAGTAGCAGCTAGTAGTGAAGAGCTTTTTCTACATTCTCTTATTTCTCACAGATTGCTTCATATTCCTCTTTTTTTCCTCTTCTTCTTTTTCTTCTTCTTCTTCTTCCCATCATTGACTATACTGGCCATGTTAATTTTGCAACGCTACAAAAATATTCTGTGATTAGAGATAAATTATGAATGGAATCACATTTTGTTATCATCCAAGTAAATATATACAGTATTGTAATATTTCACTCTGCATCCATCTCACTCCATATTGATCTCACTCCAAATCCATATCTCAATGCTCATGTGCAAAATCACTACTCAGAATGGTTCTGGAGGCAGTGCTGTCTTTGAGGCTGAACGCATGTAATTGGTTATCAGCCAAAAAGTGGTGATGAACCTGATTGGTTAGCACACATTGGGCAGAGATGTTCAAATACTGTGCCATAATCCGATAGTCCTAAAATGTCTGAAGAAATGTAGTTTGGAAGTGCTGTTAAATTGTCAGTATTTGATTTTGCTTGAAAGGAGGATAATGTATAAAGTACCGCTAAGGAAGCTGCAGTAAGTTATATGATCTGAAGAAAGTTTCTGATGCAAATTTGAGGTATGGCTGCTGCCTCAGAGGCAGATTCTAAAAAGTACATTTTCTACACTTGATTTATGACTGCTGCCTCTGAAGAGCCTACAGAATATTATACAGTAATGCTCTGCTTCCTCAGAGGCAGCAATGATGTGCTATTCCATTGAGCATTATAACATTCTGCAGCTTTCTCAGAGGCATTATCCTCCATTCAAGCAAAACAAAATACGGAGATTTTGCTGCACATTTAACAAATTATGAAACAGGTCTAAGACTACAGTAACAAACAAACAAAGAAAAAGAAAATTATATCGCACATTTATTTCTTCCAGTGTCATTTCTGGCAGTCAGAACAGGCAAACATGGGGGTCTAGACAGAGCTTTACCAATATATGGCACAGTATTTGAAAATCTCTGCCCAGTGTGTGCTAACCAATCAGGTTCATCACCACATTCTGGCTGGTAACCAATTACATTAGTTCTGCCTTCAAGGCAGCACTGATTCCAGAACCATTCGGATTAGTGATTTTTGCACATGAGCATCTCAGTCCATACCCTCTCACTCACTCCATATCTGACTCCACGTCCATATCTCACTCCAAATCTCACTCTCGCTCCTTGTCTCATTCTCACTCTATATCTCACTCCGTATTTCACTCTATCTAACTGTCCTTAATCCATATCTTACTCGCTATTCAAACCTCAGTCCTTATTTATCTTTCTCCATAGCTGATCCTATTCCAGAACTTCTAACAATTAGAAAATGCCCATAACACTGCATTTGTCTCTTTTTTGTGCTGCTGCTACCCCTGCTCAGGTGGCATGTCCTGTTACAAAGGAATAAGCTAATAGAAATGTTTCTAACGTATGTGAATTGTAGCCTGGGTTGCCAGGTGTGAATGTCTGAGAGACTGGGTGAGTATGAATGCCCTATGAGAAAGGATGTGTGCCCTGTAAAGGTTGTGTCCTGCCTTTCACTCAATGATTCCTAGTAGGTCCTATTACACCCCTGAACAGTATGAAACATGTATTTATGAATGAAAGAATGGTTGATCTTTCCACTTGACCTGTGTTAGCATCACCATGTTATAAGCTGCTTGGTTAGTGAGGACAGGCATTCAGCTCTTTGTGGTCACAGGAGGAATAAAATAAGCTTTGCTGTTCATGAAAGATACTATCAAATGATGCTTTTCCACTGCATGGAACCCTCACAACTGTACTTGACTCAGCACGGCCCTTTTGCCTTTCCACTGGCCAAATCTGGTACCTGGTACTTGGAACTGGGTTGGTTTTCAGTCCCAGCTTGCTCCGGGTTCCGACTGTGCCGAAATGATCACGTGCAGAACGCTGATTGGCCAGAGCCATGTCAATCACCTCAAAATGCAGAGCTCATTCAAATCCAGCACAAACTGTCCGCTTGTAAAATCTCTTAAGGTATAGCAGCTTTCACATTTATTTTTATCGGACTCACAACTGCAGTTCCTGACTTTACGTCGAGGTGTTTTGAAGAGGTTTATATGCTCCTTGGGTCGATGGCTGATGAGAATTTCCAGTGAAAACTAGTAAAACTGATCTGTGAAATCAGAACCATGTTCAGTCCAAAAACCTAAAACAACATGCGAATACACGATAAGTAAACAGCTCCTAACTTTACCGTTGTTATCATTGATGTGGTTTTCAAAGCCAGCGATTTCTGTAAGAGACAGAGTTTTTCGACGTCACTGGCTCCATTTCACGGGAGAGCCCTGCCAGTGGAAAAGCAACAAGATTTACGCGAGCTGAGCCGAGCCGAGTCGAACCCTGTTGAGTCGAGTTGAGTAGAGCCAGACCCATTCGGTGGAAAAGCACCAAAAAATGTTAGAAAAAGGTCTATCTGTTGAAATATGCTTTTGCTGTTATTAACATTATATGTGTTAATGTGTAATGCCATATTTTACACAGTGGATTTTGTTCTATCAGCAGTTCCTTCACAGCCGGTGATCTCTGATCCAGCTTCACACGTTGTTTGTTTGCACATCTCTTTGAGTAGAGGTGTTGCCTTTTTGAGACACTTGTGCCATAGGTTAAGACATTCTTAATCACACAGCAGTGCTTCTATAATAGCTGTTTTGACATCTCCTATTGCTGAAGATGACTCAGGAACCAAAGGCTTGTTACGCCTGTAAGTGTCCTTCTACAGACAAAATTCATCATCGGTTCCTTTTCCTTCTCTCCACCCCGCCATCTCTCTCTCTCTCTCTCTCTCTGTTTACACACACACAAACACACAAGCCATAATTTACATATAAAAATAAATAAACAAACAAAAAAGACAACAAATTCAAAAACACTGTCAGCAAAGACAGAGAGAGAAAGAAATTAATCCAATGATTTTAACTAACTTCAAAAGCCCTGTCTTCAAAGTTGGTTAGCATGAAAAGGGCCATTCTGCTACATCAAATATAGGCAGACAGCTTAGGGATCTCTCTTCTCTCTCTCTCTCTGTCTCTCTCTTCCTGTTTGTCTATCTGTCCGTCTATCATTCTCTATCCCTCTCTCTCTTCCTCTCTCTCTCTCTCTCTCTCTCTCTTTCTCTTTCTCTTTCCCTCTCTCACAGTTTACTGTCCTTTGACTGTAGTATTTCATGTGCATCTATGCTGTGTACACCTGAACAAACCCATCCACATAGTTTAGCCCTAAAGCTTGTGTGTGTGTGTGTGTATGTGTGTGTGTGTGTGCCTTCTGGGTTTGGAGAGAGCTAGGGGCGAATGATGATTCAGCATGTCTCCATACTTGCGCAACACTGGAGAGAGTGAAGCAAAAAGAAAAAGAGATACCTGCCGAGAAAGACTCAAATAGATATTGAAAGAATGTGTCAGGTGCTACATGTTTGTTGGGGTAAAAGAACAGAGAAAGAAAGAGTGAAAAAGAAATCAAGAGAGAGAGAGAATGGAGTTCCGAGATGGAAGATAAGAGCGGAAAGAAGATGAGACACAAAAGATAAAGAGACAGAAAGAGACGGAAAGAGAGAGAGAGACAGAGAAAGGGAAAAGGAATTTAACAGCACAGCATTACCATGATAGAGGAGTCAGAGGGGAATGGGTGCATATTCTCTCCCTCGCTCTTTTACTCTCTCATTCTCTGTAAAATACACACCACACACACACACACAGAGCCCTGGGGCGAACACGCAGGGCTCGGAGGCAGTGTGCTGGCGAAGGCTGCGGTTGAAGGTTGTCAGTGGCCAGAGGGAAACGAGAGTGGCCGCTAACACGGTCACTGAGACACTGAAGACAAGATACAGTGGAGGACAAGGGACTGTCACTATGTGTGCGTTTGTGTGGAGAGAGAGAGTGAGAGAGGGGTGTGACCTTCAGCAGGAAGCAAGGGGATGTAACTTCAGGGAGAATGTAAGACTTGGCAAAGTCACTCTTAGACAATCTACATCTCAGAGCATGCATAAAGGGGCACATGTGCAAACATACAAACACATGCAATATGGGCTTATTGCAAAAAAAAACTTTATTTTATCGTCAATGTCTGTATGGTTTTGAGCTGTTGTGTATTAACAAGCAATCTTCATACTTTCCTCCCTTATTTGTGTGTGCTTGTTGTGCACTGAATGCAACTAAATATCTCTCTTTTTAAAGATTGAGTTTTTCTTGTTCTATAAAAAACAATAAAACAAAAAAAAACTATGTTTGTAGTGCAGCAAAATGCTAAATGATGCTTTACAGATGCCTTTGTAAATAATTTCCCTTTAGTATTTCATTGCTTTGATTGGAAATAATGGCGACAAGCTTTATATCTGTGTATTAGTCGTGCTATAAGTGTACACAGCCAATATGGCAGTCTGGTTTTGGCCAGTATCTTTAAAATCTAGGTCATTCATTCATTCATATTTTGTATCTGCTTTATCCCACTCATGGCTGCAGTTGGTCAGGAGTCTACCCCGATCCATTGGGCAGGAGCACATCCTGGACACAGTGGCGGTCCATTACAAGTCCCATTATATTTCACCAAAAATAGAGCTCACATTAATTAGTCTAAATAAATCCTGAAGGTACGATCAGTACTCTCTGGAGCTGCAGACGAAAGTGAGTCATCCTCTTGAGAGTATGTATTTTTCTGGGTGTTGTGGACAGTGTTGTAGTATGTATTTCAAGTCTGATTTCTTTGCTGAGGAGCAGGAGAACCTCTAGTGGGATCAAACCTGAAAAAAGTCCTTAATCACAATGCTGTTAATTTTCTAGAAGAGGCTGAGGTATGGAGAAGAGAGGAGGGGGGTATGAAGAGGGAGGGGGCAGGCAGAGACAGAAAGAGAGAGAGAGAGAGAGAGAGAGAGAGAGAGAGAGAGAAAGAGAGGGAGGGAGAGAGAGAGAGAGAAAGAGAGGGATGGTGAGAGAAAGAGAGAGAGAGAGAGAGAGAGAGAGAGAGAGAGAGAGAGATGTCGCTTCTGTTCACTGATCCCTATGCTGAGAGGGATTTGCATAAATTTTTAATCAAAGCAAATTAGATTATAACCAAATTAAATTACACTTCCTGCAAACCCCCGCCTGCTCCTTCACCAGCCCCCACCATTAAATGAGAGTCGCCAATAAGAAAATAAATTAATAAATAGAAGCTAAGCCTGATCACTCTTGGAATTGGATTTATTCACAAGGGGATGTTCATTATTAGAAAACAAAAATGGATACCTGTGATCCTCCTAAGCCGAATACAACGGACTAAGTATTGCCGCTGGTGTAAAACACATATACACACACACATTCAGTGTGTTAGGCACATTAGGATGGAGATTAAGACTAACTATAACTCTAACATTTACTTCACAGCAGCTACTAATCAGCATCAATCCTCTCTGTGTTCCAGCTGTGGATCTAAAGCAGTTCAGCATCACTCTTGCACATGGAGTTTTTTTCCCCCATCTTCTTTTCTTTCCATTGCTTTTTCTGGGCCTGGGCCGAGTGACAGGCAGAGAAACACAGTGGGTGTCTGAGATAGCTTCTCTTTACTCGTGCAAAATGTCCTTCAGAGAATCACTTACAAGCTTTGGGCAAATCCTCAGAAATGTGAGCCACCTCGAAAAATCCCTTTAATATGTGTTCCAAAAAAAAAAAAAGACAGGTGAGACCTGTTTACTCAAAGTCTGCCATCCAAACAAAGGTCATGGCCTGAAATTACACCAACTGATTCAAGACATGGGGCAGCCATGGTGGTTAGGGAACTGGGCAAGGTTGCCTGTTCGATCCCCAGAACCGGCAGGTCATGACTGAAGTGACCTTGGATGAGGCACCTAATCCACGACTGCTCCCTGGGCTCACTGTGTGCTCACTGCGCCCTAGTGTTTACTAGTGTGTGTAAAAGTGTGTTTCACTACAGGGATTGGGTTAAATGTAGAGAACAATTTCCTTTGTGTTCAAGTACAGTTGGCAATGAAGTGATTCTGACACTGACATTAAGCATTGTATATGGAGAGGTATATGGGAGAATTTTAATCACCATCGAATAGAAGCCTACTTAAATATAAACAGATATAATTTATGGATTTATATGGTTACAGCAAGTTTCATATTATTTATTTAAAGAATAAACCATAGCCAACTAATCATATTTGTCTGTTATTAATGGTTTCACTCTATTTTTACAAAGCTAAATTTGAAGAAAAAAAACAAGGGAATTGAAACAGAAGAAAAGAAAGACAAATGGTGCTGACCAGACAGGACAAAATACAACATTAAAGTGGTCATTAGATTACTTTCTGAGTGTTAAAGATAATACTGATGATTGGGCTTAATAAACAATAACAATATAATAATAACTTTTTTTTATAAAATTCAGAAGATTTCCTCACCATTTGTTAGCTCTCTGATCTGTTTGTGAGCTGGAAACTCAAGTGTTTACTGGTGTCAGTAAACAAATAGACAAACGAATCATCTTGGTCAGACATGCTAATCTTCCTCTCACTGGCCATGGCAGAAAAACTGCAAAGAGAACTGGTAGGTAGGTAAGGTTGATTTATTTTTGATGATTCAGATTATTTAGGTAGGAACCCACTCTAAATTCGTAAGACTGCTACTGCATGACAGTAAACACAGACCGAAAAATGCTACAAAACTAAACAACTTGTCTGTGGTAATTGAACCACACTTAAAAGATATGGAGCTTCTGAACAAAAACAAACCAGTGAGAACGGCAGTTCCCCACAGTTGTAGACGTCACCTTTAAAGCAGCCCATAGATGTACTAAAGGCAATATCAGAAAAAGTCCAAAAGCTTGCACACACCACTTGTAATGAGTGAAAGTGCACCCATTCTGGGCACAGACTGCACAGTTGTGCACACATAGCTCATACTTATGTCATCCAGAGAGGTATAAAGCCTCTGTGCATTGAGCTGATGAGCAGTGGAACAGTTCTCTTGAGTGATGGGGCTCCATTCAATATCTTCAGGATGAGATGAACTGGTATATGTGATCCAGAAACATCATTCAAAATCACTTGACTTCGCCAATGAACTCAGGGCTGGATGCAATCATATCCTCACAGAGCTGTGCTTTGAAATATTATAGGCAACATATCTGTTGTAATTGGAAGGGGTTTTTTCATTAAGAAGGGTTAGAGCCAACATGGGAAAGGTAAGATGGAAAAATAATTATTTTTATCGAAGTAAAACCTCTCTGAAATATATTTTGTAACATTTTAAATAAGTAAATCATTGAAAACCAAATGGAATCTTGATGGCAGAATTGAAATGGAATATATCTGCTTTATTATGCTCCTATTGTTTATGCATTCTGTGCTCATGATGCCAACAATAACATGTTCATAGGAACAATGTACATATTTAGTCAGGCACTTTTGATTATTGGAATATTGAAAAAGGATATGAAGACCCCACAATATCACAATAAATCAAACACTAATATGCTTTGTCTAATAATATATGACAATGTACATATATTTCCACAACAGTGAGAAATGCACACAAACTGGAGCACACATGAACACACGTATATACACATCTCCTCCTACATGCCATACTGCATCAACATGATGGTATAACACACACCCCTCCCCCATATACACTCTAAGGTGTAACACACACATTCCCACACAATAGAGCATGGTAGGAATGCTCCACACGGCAAGGTTTTAGCACAGCATATTTTACACTCCTGCTCTGTGAGAACAATAGACTTCAGCACCACATGTAAGGTGAGCATGCATGAATTATTAGACATGAATACACACGACACAGGGAAGGTTATAGATGGAATAGACACATACACAAAAACATACACACATCTATGCACGTATGCAGTGTCTGGGCTGCCAGACCATACACTAATACACAGACAGACACACACACACATAAAGAGGCACCTCCAGGCTTATTTAAGATGCAGCCTCTTGTGTAAGAGTAAATGATATTAAAAGTCAAATCATAAATAAAGCAGCAGGCAGGGACTCTTCCTCGCCAATGTGACACTTCTGCAAGGCCACAGAACACAGCCACACACACACATACACACACGCACACACACACATACACGGAGAGAGCATCCTGCCTTTGCTGCTCTCTCCCAAGCACTTCAGGACATGTTAATTTATCCCCATCCTCCGTCGCATATATTAAAGATATGTTGCGTAACTTGCAGTGAGACAGTCTGAAACGATTTTAAGAGTGTGGTGAAGAACGTAGGCCGGGCTTTTGTGTGTCCGTTACAAAAGAGGGTGTTAGCAGTATGGAACTTGCCGGTGGGCACAGGCATGCCGCCTGCAGGTTAAATCTGCCCGCAGGCAACGCATCAAACTTTTAGCTCCACACCTATCAATTATTCACCCAACTCACCAACTGGAGCTAGCCTGCCACTGCCTCAGATGAGAGAGAGAGAGAGAGAGAGAGAGAGAGAGAGAGAGAGAGAGAGAGTAATTTTAGCCCCCCAGACTGGTATGCACAACCAGAAAAAAATGCACAAACATCTTTTCCTCCAAATCTTTGCTTGCTTTCACTCACTTGTTTAATGAATGCTAGCTTGCTTCCTCATACTCGTTTAATGAGGGAACATGATGTGGAAGGCTGCTGCAGGTCAGAGTGGTGGGACAGCTGAAGAAATAGTAAAAAAAAAAAAAAAAAAAAAAAAGCAAGAACCAGTCAATGGTCAGATGATTACAACAGGGACACCAGTCCAAACACACCACATGCTGGAACATTTTGTAGGTTATGTAAAGGCGACAGCTCCATGCGACGCCTGAATTGAGTATGTATACCCTAAATAATTCCCTGTATAATTCACTATATAATTCACTGGCGTCAGACAGATCAGTGTCACATATGAAGGGAACAGGCAACAACCCCCAACCTCATCACATTTCTGTGGTTATATGATTTACTTCAGAAAATGACTGACGCATTTGAATCACTCTTCAGCTTCACAAATAAGGCAGCTATGTCCACTCCGCTGGCATTGCTTTCCCAGGTAATTGTGCCATGAAATCAAGGCTGTCTGAAAATTCCACAGATGTAACAGCAGACTCACTGATCCAGAAAGAGAACAAATATGTGAAAATACACAAATTATAATGGCTGAAATAATAATGTTTCCTTTAATGGTAGTAATGCTTATTTCCTTGTATTTCTACAGCAAGGGGACACCACTAAATAATTCTGAAAGTGGACTTATTTTCTGAGATTAAATTGCGAGTCTGCTCTGCTAATACTGGAACATTGTGTCAGAGGAGATATTTCTGAGACATTCCAAAGTCCTGCTTTCCTTAGATACTGTTGCTATGTTTGTCAAACTTTCAGCTCAGCACAGATCATGAAGTCACCTGACAACATCCATAGCACTCTTACTAACCAGCGATAATTTGCACAAAGATAAACTTAATAAAATATATTTAATTGTTCAAACTCTCTTTACTAGAATATCAAGTCAGTGAATACGCATGTCTGAGACCTGAGAAAATCGTAAAATGAAGCTCACATGCTCACACCTATGGACACTTTTGAGTCGCCAATCCACCTACCAACGTTTGTTTTTCTGACCATGGGAGGAAACCGGAGCACCCAGACAAACTCCTCACATAAAGTCACCCAAAGTGGGACACGAACCCACAACCACCAGGTCCCTGGAGCTGTGTGACTGCTGCCCCACTGCACCACCCATTAATTAATAAAAAATAATAAAATAAATCAAGCTAGCATCTATCAGCAATTGGGTGAGAAAATAGCAAGCTAACATTCATCCTTAGCTGATCTGTAATTACTGAGCTCCGGTCATCATTCTGTGATGTCATGTCTTGTAAGGCACATTATCTTTATCTTTATCATTATCTTTATCTCTGCATTTATCTTACATTCAGTAGTTTTGACATTCAAAACAAAATGTGGTCTTCCACACTGTTCAATCAAAAACCTTAGTAAAACCACCACTACACTTATTTTAAACACATCATTCCCGAAACACCACCATCTCTTACTGCAGTTTGTTTTTGGCTTAATGGAGGATGATGTGCTTAGCAGAGGTTGATAAGCAGTGATTGGTTGAGAATAGTGCCAATTATTATTTTGCAAACAGTCATTACAACATCCTCTTTCAGTTGCTTGAGAGAGGGGGGAAGTGATGAAGCTGAAGCTCACGCCTCATATCTTATCAAACATTTGCTTCAAAGCAATAAATAAAAACTCTGCATTAATCATAAAACGAATTGAGGGAACTAACCAATTCCCAAGTAACTACTCTTTTCCTAAGGCTGGTAGCCAAAAGCTGTAAATAGTAGAAAACACATTTAAAGGCCAGCCACAATAAGAGCAAAAATAAAGTTACAAACAGATAAGGAAAATTTCAGACGGTAAAGGATTAAGGCTATTGGGGATTTAGCAGTTTAATTAATCTGATGAAATCACTCTAACTCACTGTAATTCTTACAAATTAGTTGTGAAATCAGTTTACAGACCTCAGGCCTTAGAGCTGTTGCAGAAAGTATTATGTGTGCAGGAGTAATACAAGCTATTATCTATATTATCTACGTTTGAAAGACATTGGAATAGATTTTCTTTTTTGGAGAGTCAGTTCACATTGTCTGCTCACAGTGATTTAGCATGTCTGTGAATATGTTCCTTTTCAGGAAAAGCACGCCTTCCTTACTACTGGGTGTAACTGCATGTCAAAAAAAAATAAAAAATGATATCAAACAAAAGACCAAGTCCAAATCCTTTGATACGTTCATATAACACTGTTATTATGTAAAGTCCCTGCAAAATATTTCGCAAATCACAAACAATAATTTCAAATCTATGATTTGTGATGTATTCGTTGTTAATGTGTTGCTAATTCCATGTTCTCACACTGGACCACACTCAAGCAATCACCTTCCCCTACTGAGGCTAGTAGGAGTTCAGGAAAGCGTATTAGAGAGAGCATAATACAAGTAAGCAGCAAAGAATCTACTTTCTTCGTTAAGAAAGATCATTATCTTTTAATGCTCACTTTTTAATGTGTGACTGAACATTCAGTTCCATTGAAAATGATTCAATACTGGCATATGTATCTTAGCAACAGCTTAGCACACTCTACAGAGCTTTTCAACTCACCTGTTATGGCTTCTGCTAAATACAGTATATGTTAATTTTGTCAACACCCCTTCTAGTGAATACAATTCACTAGAATTGTATCCACAGGCAGTGGAATTTGGAGCAGTGAATTTACCTCAGCACCTGAACTCAATTTAACCAGTGTTTAACCAAACATCTGTTACTAAAGCAATGGCAGAGAAATTATCAATACCCTTGATTCTAGAAGAAATGTTGGACTTACAGAACCAAAATATTTAGCATGGATGAACACTATTAGTTGTATTAGTTGTATTTCATTAGATAGAAGGGTGGCACGGTGGTGCAGTAGGTAGTGTTGCAGTCACACAGCTCCAGGGACCTGGAGGTTGTGGGTTCAATTCCCACTCCGGGTGTCTGAGAAGTTTGTGTGTTCTCCCCATGTCTGCATGGGTTTCCTCCAGTTTCCTCCCACAGTCCAAAAACACACGTTGATACGTGGATTGGTGACTCAATCGTCTTCATAGGTTTGTGTGTGTGTTTGTATGTGTGTCACCCCTTTGAAGGACTGGCGCCCCCTCCAGGGTGTGTTCCTGCCTTGCACCCAATGTTTCCCACTGCACCCCTGAACTGGATAAGTGGTTACAGACAATGAAAGAATGATTAAATAAAAGATATTTAATTTCCTTGTTCTCCATCCTTGTGCCTTCATTTGTTCCCTTCACTTGGATCTCTCTCTGCCTATAAACTTTTCTTTCCCTCACATATACACTTGCGCACTGGCACACACACTCTCTCATTCTTCCTGACACACACATGGCTTCTGCCACTGGAAGCGGTGTGGAGCTCAGTGGGGCATGTGCGTGCCAGTGCTGTGTCTGCAGCCTGATTGAGTCACTGAAGCAGGCGGAGTGAAGGAGTAAGAGGGAGAGAGAAAGACAGAAAGAGAGAGAGGGTAGAGAGAGGAGAGGGGGAGAACTGCCTTGCGACCTCTGGGTTCATCTATATTTCATGGCACTCTCAATTAGTGTCAGTATTTGGCTGGGTTGGGGTGGTGCATCGGCCTGCTGCTGTCTGCTGAGGATCTGCCTTCAGTCCTCATAATCCACCCACCCCCACCTCCATAACGTACACCATCACTACTACTGCAGCCCAAATATAAGAAGAAAAAAAAAATGCAACAAACTGCGTGGAGACCCCTTGTTCTCAGACCAGTTCAGGTGATATATAAATCCTACATAAGAATGCTACCTATATCTAAATCTTCTGAAAGTAAAAGAAGAGCTTATTGGAAGTAAAAGCAGCTGAGAAAAAAGGTAACACAATTGCCTTTCAAGCAGTAGGGTAGTGTTTTATTTCTTCCTGGGGAGGACCATTACACTGTACCATTAATTGTCCTTGAAAAAGACCCCTACTGCTGCACTAGCATAGCGCTGTAACGTAACTGGAAATTCAGCATCACCCTGTATACAAATCTGCCAAATGCTTATAATGTAATTAATGTAAAATGCAACTATATCCGAACTCTTCAGCAAAGGATCCCCCATCACCTCACTAACATACCACCACAACCATTCCATACTAAATACACCATAAATATGCCTGTGAAGAGCCCCACCACACCAACCAATGTTTATGCCATATACGTCTTAGATAAGTATTTTACCTGTATCTGAATCTCCTGAATGCAAAAACAGAGATTTTTTAAAATATTCTAATAGAATTAGCTCAACCTCACTTACTAGAACCACTACTACAAATTCCAGCCCAAATGCAAGAGTAGAGAAGAGAAGGAGAAAATAAAGAGCTAGAGAAAGAGAAAGGTACCATTAGAAGGCACAGTTGATTGGGCGTGGTGCTCCTTCGAGCCTTGTTTGCCTGGATGGAAAGATTGTGTTCTCATGCTCCTTAGAGTCAATGTGGGTCCTGGGGGTGATTGCTAAGAACACTGTAAGGACATCATAAAGCACAGCGCTAAACTGCAGCATACAAGGCTCTTGGGTAAAATAGCGAATGGAGTCTCCATCAAAGCCAATGCAAACATGCTGAGAGGTTAAATCTATTTACTCTTTGGAGTGGTTCAGAAAAGGACTGATGGCCTATAGCTGTTAGCCTGTACCTTTCAGTCAGCTCTGGTCAAAGGTGGACACAGGAGGACATCTCCCCTCCTTTCCCACTATTTCTCTCAGCTTCAGTCCGTGTACCCTCCTTGTTCCACTAGGTGACCTTCAAAATGGAAAAGTGACCGCACACTCTCCTTATCACTGTGTTCCCACTGAGCAATTACAGCTGGAGATGAAGTAAATCATGTGGAGGACTCTGAAGCCTGCGCTTGGTGTGTGTGTGTGTACGTGGATGGAGTACTGACCCTGGGTCAGACTTTTACCGCACTTCTACTATGGCCTGTGCTTGAAAAGAGCCTCTATCATCACTGAGGGACTGACCACAGGTCAGGTGAGGTGGCAGAATGGAGGCTAAGAGGGGCAGGGGTGAGTTCTCAGTGAGGAAGTGCTTTTATAGAGGCAGGCAAAGGCCCAGACTAGAGGCCAGTTTCAGAGGAGAGCAAAGCACCGCTGGCTCCAGAGCTGAGTGAGAAATTAATTAAGACTGGAAAACGACGGTGGTGGCGGAGGAGCAGTGTCTGCCTCTGGGAGAGCCCCCTCCTTCAATGCTATTATTGCCATTATCATCATCTCATTTTCTCCATTCCGGAGTTAGAGAAACCACCCCCCACTCACTTTGCTCTCTCTCTGTCTCTCTCTCACTCTCTCGCTCGGCCCGATGCTTGCCGATGGTGCAGTGTGAGAGTCTAATGAGATGTCTATCGCCTGAGTCTAGACTGGCTCTCTTGGCCCCGGCCGGCCGCAGCGAAGGAGTGTAGTGACACCTCG